>NW_026948526.1:0-185000 GCF_035770615.1 Melospiza melodia melodia | reverse complement strand
CCCTAACCCTAACCCTAACCCTAACCCTAACCCTAACCCTAACCCTAACCCTAACCCTAACCCTAACCCTAACCCTAACCCTAACCCTAACCCTAACCCTAACCCTAACCCTAACCCTAACCCTAACCCTAACCCTAACCCTAACCCTAACCCTAACCCTAACCCTAACCCTAACCCTAACCCTAACCCTAACCCTAACCCTAACCCTAACCCTAACCCTAACCCTAACCCTAACCCTAACCCTAACCCTAACCCTAACCCTAACCCTAACCCTAACCCTAACCCTAACCCTAACCCTAACCCTAACCCTAACCCTAACCCTAACCCTAACCCTAACCCTAACCCTAACCCTAACCCTAACCCTAACCCTAACCCTAACCCTAACCCTAACCCTAACCCTAACCCTAACCCTAACCCTAACCCTAACCCTAACCCTAACCCTAACCCTAACCCTAAACCCTAACCCTAACCCTAACCCTAACCCTAACCCTAACCCTAACCCTAACCCTAACCCTAACCCTAACCCTAACCCTAACCCTAACCCTAACCCTAACCCTAACCCTAACCCTAACCCTAACCCTAACCCTAACCCTAACCCTAACCCTAACCCTAACCCTAACCCTAACCCTAACCCTAACCCTAACCCTAACCCTAACCCTAACCCTAACCCTAACCCTAACCCTAACCCTAACCCTAACCCTAACCCTAACCCTAACCCTAACCCTAACCCTAACCCTAACCCTAACCCTAACCCTAACCCTAACCCTAACCCTAACCCTAACCCTAACCCTAACCCTAACCCTAACCCTAACCCTAACCCTAACCCTAACCCTAACCCTAACCCTAACCCTAACCCTAACCCTAACCCTAACCCTAACCCTAACCCTAACCCTAACCCTAACCCTAACCCTAACCCTAACCCTAACCCTAACCCTAACCCTAACCCTAACCCTAACCCTAACCCTAACCCTAACCCTAACCCTAACCCTAACCCTAACCCTAACCCTAACCCTAACCCTAACCCTAACCCTAACCCTAACCCTAACCCTAACCCTAACCCTAACCCTAACCCTAACCCTAACCCTAACCCTAACCCTAACCCTAACCCTAACCCTAACCCTAACCCTAACCCTAACCCTAACCCTAACCCTAACCCTAACCCTAACCCTAACCCTAACCCTAACCCTAACCCTAACCCTAACCCTAACCCTAACCCTAACCCTAACCCTAACCCTAACCCTAACCCTAACCCTAACCCTAACCCTAACCCTAACCCTAACCCTAACCCTAACCCTAACCCTAACCCTAACCCTAACCCTAACCCTAACCCTAACCCTAACCCTAACCCTAACCCTAACCCTAACCCTAACCCTAACCCTAACCCTAACCCTAACCCTAACCCTAACCCTAACCCTAACCCTAACCCTAACCCTAACCCTAACCCTAACCCTAACCCTAACCCTAACCCTAACCCTAACCCTAACCCTAACCCTAACCCTAACCCTAACCCTAACCCTAACCCTAACCCTAACCCTAACCCTAACCCTAACCCTAACCCTAACCCTAACCCTAACCCTAACCCTAACCCTAACCCTAACCCTAACCCTAACCCTAACCCTAACCCTAACCCTAACCCTAACCCTAACCCTAACCCTAACCCTAACCCTAACCCTAACCCTAACCCTAACCCTAACCCTAACCCTAACCCTAACCCTAACCCTAACCCTAACCCTAACCCTAACCCTAACCCTAACCCTAACCCTAACCCTAACCCTAACCCTAACCCTAACCCTAACCCTAACCCTAACCCTAACCCTAACCCTAACCCTAACCCTAACCCTAACCCTAACCCTAACCCTAACCCTAACCCTAACCCTAACCCTAACCCTAACCCTAACCCTAACCCTAACCCTAACCCTAACCCTAACCCTAACCCTAACCCTAACCCTAACCCTAACCCTAACCCTAACCCTAACCCTAACCCTAACCCTAACCCTAACCCTAACCCTAACCCTAACCCTAACCCTAACCCTAACCCTAACCCTAACCCTAACCCTAACCCTAACCCTAACCCTAACCCTAACCCTAACCCTAACCCTAACCCTAACCCTAACCCTAACCCTAACCCTAACCCTAACCCTAACCCTAACCCTAACCCTAACCCTAACCCTAACCCTAACCCTAACCCTAACCCTAACCCTAACCCTAACCCTAACCCTAACCCTAACCCTAACCCTAACCCTAACCCTAACCCTAACCCTAACCCTAACCCTAACCCTAACCCTAACCCTAACCCTAACCCTAACCCTAACCCTAACCCTAACCCTAACCCTAACCCTAACCCTAACCCTAACCCTAACCCTAACCCTAACCCTAACCCTAACCCTAACCCTAACCCTAACCCTAACCCTAACCCTAACCCTAACCCTAACCCTAACCCTAACCCTAACCCTAACCCTAACCCTAACCCTAACCCTAACCCTAACCCTAACCCTAACCCTAACCCTAACCCTAACCCTAACCCTAACCCTAACCCTAACCCTAACCCTAACCCTAACCCTAACCCTAACCCTAACCCTAACCCTAACCCTAACCCTAACCCTAACCCTAACCCTAACCCTAACCCTAACCCTAACCCTAACCCTAACCCTAACCCTAACCCTAACCCTAACCCTAACCCTAACCCTAACCCTAACCCTAACCCTAACCCTAACCCTAACCCTAACCCTAACCCTAACCCTAACCCTAACCCTAACCCTAACCCTAACCCTAACCCTAACCCTAACCCTAACCCTAACCCTAACCCTAACCCTAACCCTAACCCTAACCCTAACCCTAACCCTAACCCTAACCCTAACCCTAACCCTAACCCTAACCCTAACCCTAACCCTAACCCTAACCCTAACCCTAACCCTAACCCTAACCCTAACCCTAACCCTAACCCTAACCCTAACCCTAACCCTAACCCTAACCCTAACCCTAACCCTAACCCTAACCCTAACCCTAACCCTAACCCTAACCCTAACCCTAACCCTAACCCTAACCCTAACCCTAACCCTAACCCTAACCCTAACCCTAACCCTAACCCTAACCCTAACCCTAACCCTAACCCTAACCCTAACCCTAACCCTAACCCTAACCCTAACCCTAACCCTAACCCTAACCCTAACCCTAACCCTAACCCTAACCCTAACCTAACCCTAACCCTAACCCTAACCCTAACCCTAACCCTAACCCTAACCCTAACCCTAACCCTAACCCTAACCCTAACCCTAACCCTAACCCTAACCCTAACCCTAACCCTAACCCTAACCCTAACCCTAACCCTAACCCTAACCCTAACCCTAACCCTAACCCTAACCCTAACCCTAACCCTAACCCTAACCCTAACCCTAACCCTAACCCTAACCCTAACCCTAACCCTAACCCTAACCCTAACCCTAACCCTAACCCTAACCCTAACCCTAACCCTAACCCTAACCCTAACCCTAACCCTAACCCTAACCCTAACCCTAACCCTAACCCTAACCCTAACCCTAACCCTAACCCTAACCCTAACCCTAACCCTAACCCTAACCCTAACCCTAACCCTAACCCTAACCCTAACCCTAACCCTAACCCTAACCCTAACCCTAACCCTAACCCTAACCCTAACCCTAACCCTAACCCTAACCCTAACCCTAACCCTAACCCTAACCCTAACCCTAACCCTAACCCTAACCCTAACCCTAACCCTAACCCTAACCCTAACCCTAACCCTAACCCTAACCCTAACCCTAACCCTAACCCTAACCCTAACCCTAACCCTAACCCTAACCCTAACCCTAACCCTAACCCTAACCCTAACCCTAACCCTAACCCTAACCCTAACCCTAACCCTAACCCTAACCCTAACCCTAACCCTAACCCTAACCCTAACCCTAACCCTAACCCTAACCCTAACCCTAACCCTAACCCTAACCCTAACCCTAACCCTAACCCTAACCCTAACCCTAACCCTAACCCTAACCCTAACCCTAACCCTAACCCTAACCCTAACCCTAACCCTAACCCTAACCCTAACCCTAACCCTAACCCTAACCCTAACCCTAACCCTAACCCTAACCCTAACCCTAACCCTAACCCTAACCCTAACCCTAACCCTAACCCTAACCCTAACCCTAACCCTAACCCTAACCCTAACCCTAACCCTAACCCTAACCCTAACCCTAACCCTAACCCTAACCCTAACCCTAACCCTAACCCTAACCTAACCCTAACCCTAACCCTAACCCTAACCCTAACCCTAACCCTAACCCTAACCCTAACCCTAACCCTAACCCTAACCCTAACCCTAACCCTAACCCTAACCCTAACCCTAACCCTAACCCTAACCCTAACCCTAACCCTAACCCTAACCCTAACCCTAACCCTAACCCTAACCCTAACCCTAACCCTAACCCTAACCCTAACCCTAACCCTAACCCTAACCCTAACCCTAACCCTAACCCTAACCCTAACCCTAACCCTAACCCTAACCCTAACCCTAACCCTAACCCTAACCCTAACCCTAACCCTAACCCTAACCCTAACCCTAACCCTAACCCTAACCCTAACCCTAACCCTAACCCTAACCCTAACCCTAACCCTAACCCTAACCCTAACCCTAACCTAACCCTAACCCTAACCCTAACCCTAACCCTAACCCTAACCCTAACCCTAACCCTAACCCTAACCCTAACCCTAACCCTAACCCTAACCCTAACCCTAACCCTAACCCTAACCCTAACCCTAACCCTAACCCTAACCCTAACCCTAACCCTAACCCTAACCCTAACCCTAACCCTAACCCTAACCCTAACCCTAACCCTAACCCTAACCCTAACCCTAACCCTAACCCTAACCCTAACCCTAACCCTAACCCTAACCCTAACCCTAACCCTAACCCTAACCCTAACCCTAACCCTAACCCTAACCCTAACCCTAACCCTAACCCTAACCCTAACCCTAACCCTAACCCTAACCCTAACCCTAACCCTAACCCTAACCCTAACCCTAACCCTAACCCTAACCCTAACCCTAACCCTAACCCTAACCCTAACCCTAACCCTAACCCTAACCCTAACCCTAACCCTAACCCTAACCCTAACCCTAACCCTAACCCTAACCCTAACCCTAACCCTAACCCTAACCCTAACCCTAACCCTAACCCTAACCCTAACCCTAACCCTAACCCTAACCCTAACCCTAACCCTAACCCTAACCCTAACCCTAACCCTAACCCTAACCCTAACCCTAACCCTAACCCTAACCCTAACCCTAACCCTAACCCTAACCCTAACCCTAACCCTAACCCTAACCCTAACCCTAACCCTAACCTAACCCTAACCCTAACCCTAACCCTAACCCTAACCCTAACCCTAACCCTAACCCTAACCCTAACCCTAACCCTAACCCTAACCCTAACCCTAACCCTAACCCTAACCCTAACCCTAACCCTAACCCTAACCCTAACCCTAACCCTAACCCTAACCCTAACCCTAACCCTAACCCTAACCCTAACCCTAACCCTAACCCTAACCCTAACCCTAACCCTAACCCTAACCCTAACCCTAACCCTAACCCTAACCCTAACCCTAACCCTAACCCTAACCCTAACCCTAACCCTAACCCTAACCCTAACCCTAACCCTAACCCTAACCCTAACCCTAACCCAACCCTAACCCTAACCCTAACCCTAACCCTAACCCAGTACCCCAACCCTAACCCAGTACCCCAACCCTAACCCTAACCCAGTACCCCAACCCTAACCCTAACCCAGTACCCCAACCCTAACCCTAACCCTAACCCTAACCCTAACCCAGTACCCCAACCCTAACCCAGTACCCCAACCCTAACCCTAACCCTAACCCAGTACCCCAACCCTAACCCAGTACCCCAACCCTAACCCTAACCCAGTACCCCAACCCTAACCCAGTACCCCAACCCTAACCCTAACCCTAACCCAGTACCCCAACCCTAACCCAGTACCCCAACCCTAACCCTAACCCAGTACCCCAACCCTAACCCAGTACCCCAACCCTAACCCAGTACCCCAACCCAGTACCCCAACCCAGTACCCCAACCCAGTACCCCAACCCTAACCCTAGTACTCCTGAAAAAATTTATACTCACAGGAAATTGAGTACTCTGGAAAATATTGGTACTCCTGAAAAAATAAGTACTCATGGAAAAATGTATACTCCTGAAAAACAAGTACTCTGGAAGAAATTAATACTCTGGCAAAATGGGTACTCTCAAAGAAATGAGTACTCTGGAAAAAGGAGTACTCCTGAAATAGTGGTACTCTGGGAAAAAGAGTACTTCTGGGAAAAAGGTACTTATGAAATAAAGGTACTTAGGGTTAGGGATTAGGGTTAGGGTTTGGTGCTGGGGTTAGGGTTAGAGTAGGGGATTGGGTTAGGGTTAGGGGATGGGAATGTAATGTTGGGGTTAGGGTTAGGGTAGGGATTTGGGGATGGGGATACCAGCAGCTGGAGGAGCACTGATTAGGGTTAGGGGAGGGAAATGGGGTTGGGGGTGGCAAGAGCTGGGGAGGGCTAATTAGGGTTAGGTCAGGGAATTGGGGGTGGGGGTGGCAACAGCGGGGGGAGGACTAATTAGGGTTAGGTCAGGGAATTGGGGATGGGGGTGGCAACAGCTGGGGGAGGGCTAATTAGGGTTAGGTCAGGGAATTGGGGATGGGGGTGGCAACAGCGGGGGGAGGACTAATTAGGGTTAGGTCAGGGAATTGGGGATGGGGGTGGCAACAGCTGGGGGAGGACTAATTAGGGTTAGGTCAGGGAATTGGGCGTGGGGGTGGCAACAGCTGGGGGAGGGCTAATTAGGGTTAGGTCAGGGAATTGGGCGTGGGGGTGGCAACAGCTGGGGGAGGGCTAATTAGGGTTAGGTCAGGGAATTGGGCGTGGGGGTGGCAACAGCTGGGGGAGGGCTAATTAGGGTTAGGGCAGGGAAGGGGGGATGGGGGTAGCAGCAGTGGGGGGTGGACTAATTAGGGTTAGGGTAGGGAAGGGGGGATGGGGGTAGCAGCAGTGGGGGGTGGACTAATTAGGGTTAGGTCAGGGAAGGGGGGATGGGGGTAGCAGCAGTGGGGGGTGGACTAATTAGGGTTAGGTCAGGGAAATGGGGATGGGGTTGGTGTCCAAACCCTGGTAAAAGCAGCCCTAATTGTTGAAATTAATCGTTAAAACTAACCCTGATCCAAGATGGCGGCCCCCATGCGGTCACGTGATTTATTTTCGACATGGCGGCAGTCACGTGACTGGGAGCAAAATGGCCGCGCCCGGCGGTCACTTCCGGCAACAGCATGGCCGCGCCCGGCGGTCACTTCCGGCAACAGCATGGCCGCGCCCGGCGGTCACTTCCGGCAACAGCATGGCCGCGCCCGGCGGTCACTTCCGGCAACAACATGGCCGCGCCCGGCGGTCACTTCCGGCAACAACATGGCCGCGCCCAGGGTTGACTTCCGGGAAAAACAATATGGCGGCGCCCAGGAGAGCACGTGGTACGGGGACAAAATGGCGGCGCCCGGCGGAATGACGTCACTTCCGGCAAAATGGCGGCGCCCATGGCCGGATTTTTTTTCGGGTTTCGGGGGGGTTTCTGGGGGTTTCCCGGGGTGCCGGCGGCCGCGGGAGGCTATTCCGGTTCGCGTGCGGCCGGCGGCGTGACGGGGAGCGGCTTCCGGGGCGCGGGGTGGTTGCCGGGTTTTCGATCGGGCACTGGGACGGACGGCTATACCCGGGGGGTCCTTATGGGGGTGTGTCGCTCTCGTGACGTCACGCGGTGGCGCTGTGCGTGCAGTGCGGCGCTGTGGACGGCAGGGGGCGCTGTAACGGGGCGCTGTAATTGCACTACGAGGAGTGGGACGGCAGGGGGCGCTGCTTCAGCGCTGTGGCCAACAACAGGGGGCGGCGCGCATGGGTGGGGGGGTGCTTCGTGACGGCGGCTGGTGGATTGGCAGTCGGGGTGGGGACTGCGTTGGGGGGGGGCAGGTAGGGCTGGGGGGACAACAGGGGGCGGGTGCTTGGGTACTGGGCAGGGTTTTCCTGTACAAGGGATGGTGGTTGGGCGATGGGGGTGGCCTGCACGGCCAGGGGGGCAGCTAGGGGTGGGTGCTTGGGTATGGGGGTGCTGCCTAGGGACAGGTGTGAGTCATCATGCTTGATTGGGGGCAGCTGGGGTGGGGGAACCGATTAGGGGTGGGTGGGGTCCCTTATATAGTATATATAAAAAGAAGAAAAACTATATGTCTGGTGCAGCAGTAGAAACTTTCAGGCTCCCGGGAAGTAAATGCTTTGTTTAATAATTTTTTCTTTTTTTGCTTTACTCCCAGGGAGCCTGAAAGTCTCTACTGCTGCTTTTTTAAAACTAAAGCTAGAAAGGAAAACAAAGTTAGAAATAGAAAGAAATGAGAGAGAGAGAGAGAAAAGAAAGAGAAAAGAGAGAAGAGAGAGAAAAGAGAGAAGAGAGAGAGAAAAGAGAGAGACAGAGAGAGAAAAAAGAGAGAAGAGACAAAAAAAGATTAAGAGAGACAAGAAAAAAAGTCAGAGAAGACAGTAAAGAAAGAGAGAAAAATAGAGAGAAAAGAGAAAGAGAGAGAGAGAGAGAAAAGAAAGGATATGGAGAAAAAGGAGAGAAGAAAGAAAATAGAGATGACAGAGACACAAAAGAAGACAGAGAAAGACAAAAAGACAGAAGAAAAGACAGAGAAAAAAGAACACAGAGGAAAAAAAAGAAGTCAGAGAGACAGAGGAGAAGAAAACACAGAGAGAGAAACCAAGACAGAGACAGAAAAGAAAAGGAGGGTGGAAAAACTGAAGAACGGGAGTTAAAAGGGAAAAAAAGTGGTTAGGATTAGAGTTACAGCAAAAACTGAGGGTAGAGTGAAAAAGGAAAAGACTAAGAGCAAAAACAGACAAACCAAGGAAAAGGAGAATGCAGACAGAAAAAGAAGCAAGAAGAGGACAGGTGAAAGTTATAAAGGAAAAGAAATAAGGTGCAAAGTAAAGAGAGAAATAGAACAGAGTTACAGAAGCAAGACAGCGTCAGAAAGAGTGAGACACAGAAACAGAGGGTGGGAGACAGATGGAAGTTAAGTGAAAAATAGAAAAGGAAAGTAAGGAGCAAAAGGAAGAAACACAGAGGAAAAAAATTACAAAACCACACCAAAAAAAGACAGGAGCCGTAGGGGGAAGGGGCGGTTTAGGGAAGGGCAGGGGGTATCTTTATTAGGGGTGATTCAACTTTATTACAGGAAATCAGCAAAAGACATAGACATAGAAACAGTGCATACAAATGCAAGCACAGATACAATCCATAGACACAACAATAAAATCTAATTCACGTACAAAGCAGTACAAAGCAGTACAAAGCAGTACAAAGCAGTACAAAGCAGTACAAAGCAGTACAAAGCAGTACAAAGCAGTACAAAGCAGTACAAAGCAGTACAAAGCAGTACAAAGCAGTACAAAGCAGTACAAAGCAGTACAAAGCAGTACAAAGCAGTACAAAGCAGTACAAAGCAGTACAAAGCAGTACAAAGCAGTACAAAGCAGTACAAAGCAGTACAAAGCAGTACAAAGCAGTACAAAGCAGTACAAAGCAGTACAAAGCAGTACAAAGCAGTACAAAGCAGTACAAAGCAGTACAAAGCAGTACAAAGCAGTACAAAGCAGTACAAAGCAGTACAAAGCAGTACAAAGCAGTACAAAGCAGTACAAAGCAGTACAAAGCAGTACAAAGCAGTACAAAGCAGTACAAAGCAGTACAAAGCAGTACAAAGCAGTACAAAGCAGTACAAAGCAGTACAAAGCAGTACAAAGCAGTACAAAGCAGTACAAAGCAGTACAAAGCTTACCACAAACTGATAACCTTTTCCTATTTCCATTACATGTTAATCTATGATTACAGGAAACCCAAAACAACAAAACCACAGAGAAAACAACACTCACCCACCACAGACACTCGCTTCAAATACCACACAAACCCTCCAGCCCTCTCACCAAAACTACTAAATTAAACCCCAGCAATCATTGGTCCTCGGGAACGTGGCTCCCGGGAGCCCCCAAAAAATCCTCCTGCCTGACGAAAACCCCGGTCCCTGGCCGTTCCGTGCCCGAACTTTGGCGATGAACGTCGCCTCGCGGACCGACCGGGACCGAGGAAAAAAAAACCCAGCCGGGGGGGAAAAAAAAAAAAACCCCCCGGCTGGGGATTTTTTATTCTAATTTTAAAAATGAGTTGAAAAACCTGAAAAGCAAACAGCATACAAGGTTACAACCCAACAGACCTTCAACAGGCACACACACACACATACACACACTTCAGCTTACACACAAACCCACACTACCTCCCACATCACCCGCTCCGCTAACCCTCACCACACATTCACACCGCTCCTCGGGAACGTGGCTCCCGGGAGCCCCCAAAAAATCCTCCTGCCTGACAAAAACCCCGGTCCCTGGCCGTTCCGTGCCCGAACTTTGGCGATGAACGTCGCCTCACGGACCGACCGGGACCGAGGAAAAAAAAACCCAGCCGGGGGGGAAAAAAAAAAAACCCCCCGGCTGGGGATTTTTTATTCTAATTTTAAAAATGAGTTGAAAAACCTGAAAAGCAAACGTCACACACACAAGGTTAAATCCACTCACCCTGTGCTCACACACAGAGAGACTAGCACACACAGACAAACACAGCCACAGGCTCTCACACATGCTCACACGCTCTGCCCACTCACACGCTCGCTGCGGCCCTTACCTGAGACGCTGAAGAGCGTGCTTCGACGCATCTTCTGGCTGGCCCTCCCGGACATCAAATGGTAGATTAAGGAAATTGGTAGGCTCAGGGACCTGTGAGACAACAGAAAGTGGTCAGCAAGTGCCAATCTGACAGCCAGGAATTGTCCCCGCTCTGAACCGATAAGTTTTCTACCCAAAATCCCACAAAACACAAAGCAACAGGAAAATTTCTATACCTGTTCCACCTAACTATGACTAGCTGCCAGGGCAGGGCACCTCCGACCATAAGTGGTACAACATAGGTACGCACAATATAAGCCAATGCACAAAGTGCGATTGCAGACAATAAAAGGCAATGCACTTACATACATTATAAGTACATACAGTAGAAGCCAACACAGGTACACACAATATAATCCAAGACAGGTACAAGCAAGATAAGTACATACAGTATAAGCCAACACAGGTACATGCTAGATCAGCCAACAGAAGTACATACAATATAAGTACATACAGTATAAGCCAACACAGGCACATGCAAGATAAATACGTAGACTATAAGCCAACACAGGTACATGCAAGATAAACCAACAGACATACATGCAACATAAGTACATACAGGATAAGTCAACACAGGTACATGCAAGATAAGTACATAGACTATAAGCTAACACATGCAAGATAAACCAACAGACATACATGCAACATAGAGTACATACAGTATAAGCCAACACAGGTACATGCAACCTAAGTGCATACAGTAAAAGCTGACACAAGTACATGCAATATAAGCCAACACAAGTACATACAATATAAGTACATACAGTATAAGCCAACACAGGTACATGCAACCTAAGTGCATACAGTAAAAGCTGACACAAGTACATGCAATATAAGCCGACACAAGTACATACAATATAAGTACATACAGTATAAGCCAACACAGGTACATGCAAGATAAGTACATACACTATAAGCCAACACAGGTACATGCTAGATAAGCCAACACAGGTACATGCAACATAAGTACATACAGTATAAGCCAACACAGGTACATACAATATAAGTACATACAATATATGCCAACACAGGTACATACAATATAAGTACATACAATATATGCCAACACAGGTACACACAATATAGGTAGATAGATACAATATAAAACAGGACTTAAGATCACTCTGGAAGATGAAGTCCTGAGACCTATACCCTTTCAGAAGATGGAACCTATAGAACTACTGCAGTCACGTCAGGAGGGTATAAGACACCGCTCTAGAAGTCCAAAAAAATGTCATTGGGAAAAAAGGCACTACCAAAGCTGGTAGTGAGAAGGAAGACAGATGAGAACATCTTCTCTAATCCTACCTGGCTCAGAGAGTAAAAATATAAAGAGGGCAGAATAAGGAATATCCAGAAAGGCACATGAGGAGAACATAGGCAATATGGCACGGATTAGTGCCGACAAAGCGTCCAGATGTAAGAAAGGCCTTGGGCGTGAGACAATGGACACACACAACATAACACAGACGCAGATGACCTAATGCAAAGGCAAGCGGGAACTTTCCCCTTAGGGATCTGATATTGCAAACACAAGATGAGCCACAGGAAAGGAAGACCTATGATGATGGCACGTGATGATGAAATGTAGCTCGCAAAAAGAAGTTAGTGTCAAAGCAGTTAGGAAGACCCTCGAGACGCTCGGCCGGCCGACGGAAGGAAGCGGTGTGCCGGATGACCGTGGCGATAGCTCCGGACCCGAAGGCGAGCCCCTCGGGGAAACGGCCGTGACGATGCCGAGTCGAGGAAAACTGACGACGCAAAGTCCACGAGAACGTGGAGATGGGTCGGAACTGCCCTGCCTGGCAAAGGCTCTCGTGAGGCTGAGGACAAACCCTCTCTCTTTAATTCCAAAGAGCCCATCCCACTACAGACCTCTCAGCTAAGCTGATGTGAAACTGCCCCCTGTGATAGTAAAGACTTTTCCCCTTCTCCTGACCGCTGCCCCAACACTTAGCTTTTGGAACACGAGCGGACAAAATCCATCCTCGATCGGACGTGCGCGTTGAGATGTTCTCGATGTGTGTGATTCGGTGCTGCCACTTCCCAGCTGTGGCTACGAGCCTGCTCAGGGTACCTAAGATACAACAGAAAAGGTGACTATTGCCCTCAAAAACAGTAATCCCCGGGACTCCTCCGCACCGCTGCCCCGGCTCACCTCAAAACTTGATTTGACTCAGGAGGGTGCCCAGAAGACACCTGCAAAAAGAAAATATACACGCTTAGCATGCTGCTGCATAACGCTCCCCTATGACTCAGCCTGCCTAAACACCGACTCACCTGCCCTCCTCTGTTCCTTGGTCATGCTTAGGGGAGGTACAGCACCTGCAAGGAAACAAAGCAAAAAAGCATGCTGAGACACTGGGAAAACACAACCTCCCTACCGTGACAAGTATACCACACCAATACCTTAGGTTTGCACCCACCTGGCATGAGCAGCCTCGGCCGGGATAGATCACAAGTGAACCACCTAAAAGAATAAAAAAAAGAAAAAAAAACAAGAGGAGATAGTCAGAGCTGCGCCAGAAACTGAGACCTCAGGAATAAAACTGCGTGTGTACGCTACGCAATGCTCACCTTGCCCACTGGCCTGGACTGCAGCTCTCTGCCTTGACTTCCTAAAAGGAAAGGCAAAAGAGCTGTGACAGCCATAATTTATGCTTCCTCTACAGAGGAAAACAGTGACTGACCTGCTTGGGGGAATCCCCTCACCCTAGATGGGGGCTCTGCCCTGGATTTGATCCTTCTGCATCTGAAACACAGTTCAGAGAAAAGTCAAAGGGCTGCAGGATAACTTAGAGGCTCCCGACATGTCATGTCCATTTACAAATCCCATCTAGAGGCCAACTACACCCGACATCACAAAATACAAGCCCCCAAGACGCCTCCGATTGCACCCGGCTACGGGGCAGGGCGGAGCAGCTCCGGCACAAATGTGTGCAGACACCCGTGACACGGGACGGGACGAGACAAACAACAAGGACAAAACACACACAGAAACCTGTAGGCAAGGAAAATGACTGCAAGGACTGATAAGACGAAAAATGAGATGACCAAGGTTAGACTGATGGTGAGCTGATGAGGCTCAGAGATGCCTGGCAAAAGAAAATGCTAAACTTAATGATTCAGTCCAAGAACTGCAAAGATGAATGCCCAGGAGCCCTAGAGTCACAATGCTGTAACTCAGCTCACATGCTCACAAGTGCTAATCAGCCATAACGGAACCTTGCAGGGTGCAAGTGTCCATACAGCTGAGAACAAGACCTGAAAAGACCTCTGACAGGCTGCTTCTAAAAAGAGATGCAATTCTGATGCCTGTCTGGGCTCCCGGGTGAAGAGTTCCGTGGCACGGCTGCCAGGGCAAAGAACGCTGAGATCACGGATGCTAGGAAATGTTTCTGAGAGGCCCCTCATAGTGCTAAGATAAAGAGACATGACATATCCAGACAGACAATACACAAAAGACAAGGGACATAAGACACACCGGGACTGCTCTGCCCTGCTGCCCACCTCAGCACCGTAACCAAAACTGAGGCTTTGCTTTTATGAGGCCAAAGGGGCCACATGTTGGCTACCCTCATCTCCAGAGCCAATTCAAACCTCCCACCCTGGGAGTCTGACCTAGCACCCCACTTTCATCCCCTCTGTGGTTCATAGCCCTCTACTTATCTCACAGACATCTGGCGATACTGCTCTGTATCGGGTGCAAAGCAAGGCCGCCTCAGCAGCTGCGGAGTTCCTGCTGCCACCGGGCTGGTGTCTCTCAGGCAGCTAGATTAAAGAAAACCAAACATCAGTGCCTGATCTTGGCACCGCATCGGCCAAAAGGCACAAGTCTGCTACTCACTGTTATCCTACCAATGGCCGATCGCCTGGAGTCACACACGTCAGCCATGCTGAGACACCGATGCCACCATCACAGAGTACACCTGCATGAAGAGGACAGGAGATGATGTAGGATTGCTGAAAACTGCATGGACCGATGCTCCTCATCCCTACTTGCCTGACTTACCGGAATTCCTCAGTGGATCCGGACCCTACCCAGAAGACAGGGCTGACAAGATCAGCGAACCCGGTCCGTCATCTGGTGGGGGATGGCGGCTTGACATGCTCAGAGCGGCTTGACTAAGGCACAAAAACAAGAATGGAGACTTAGACTTGCCCCGGGAATTGAGACCTCAGCAACAATGAAGGCTACTGTTCACTGCTCACCTTGCCTTCTTGAACTTGACTGCTGAGATCCAGCTTTGCATCCTAAAAATAAAGACAAAGAACAGACCTGTAACAGGGTCACACTTACCACACACCCTGCACAGACAACTGTTGACTGACCTGATTTCAGGAACCCTCTCACCCAGGATGGGGTGCGCAGCCATGAATGCAATGCGCCTGCACCTGAAAGAAAGTAAGAACATAGGTCAAATACCAGGAGGATAACCCAAAATCTGCAAAAACCTTCTATCGACCTAAGAATATTATCTAGAGTTCAAGTACACCTAACATTATAAATTCCAAGTCCGCAGGATTACTCCAATTACACCAGGCTAGGCAACAGGGCAGAGCAGCTCCGGCACAAATGTGTGCAGACACCCGTGACACAGGACAGGCAGGACAGGACAAACAAAGGGCACAACACACAGACAAAAATCTCTCGGCAAGGAAAATGGCTGCAAGGACTGAGAGAACGCAAAGGGAGATGACTGAGTTCAAACTGACGGTCAGCTGATGAGGCTCAGAGAACCCTGGAGGAAGAAGATGCTAACTGAAGGATGTATTCCAAGAACAGCAAAGATCAATGCCTAGGAATCCTATGGTCAAAATCCTCTGCCTGCCCTCACATTCTTACAAGTCCTAATCCACCACAATGGATCCAGGTGGGGCATAGCTGTCCGGACAGCTCAGAACAAGACCTGACAAAACACCTGACTGGATGCTTCCAAAGAGAGAACTTTTGACCGGGGAGCTGAGACAGATATAAGAACCGCATGTGTGGCCTGGGTGCCAGGACAGGGAATGCAGAGATCACAGATGCTAACAAGGATGCCAGGGTTTCTGACAGGCCCCCCTAAGGTAAAAGACATTGCATGCACAAACAACACATAATGCACAACAGACAAAGGACACGAGACACACCGGGACTGCTCTGCCCTGCGTACCGCAGCACTGGGATCAACAGTGAGACGTGGCTTTTATGGAGCCTAAGGGGCCACTTCATGAACACCGCCCAGCTCCAAATCGGACTCAAAAACCCCTCCCAGTAATTCCCAAACCAGCACCATGCCTTCATCCCCTCTGTGGGTCACAGCCCTCTACTTATCTCTCACACATCTGGGGATGCCAGTCCGTCTCAGGTGCAGAGAAAGGCCACCTCGTCAGCTGGGAAGGTCCTGCTGGCACCGGGCTGGTGTCTCTCAGACAGCTAGATTAAAGAGAACCAAACATCAGTGCCTGACCTTGGCACCGCATCGGCCAAAACCCCACCACTCTGCTACTCACCGCGCTCCTAAGAAGGCCCGGCACCTCCTAACCCTGACCCTCTGCCACACCTGGAATGCATCTGCACCTGAAAGAAAGTTAGAACATATGTCAAACACCACCAGGATAACTCAAAAGCTGCAAACACCTTATATCAATCTAGGAAGAGCATCTAGACCCCAAGTACATCCCACATTACAAATTTCAACTCCCCATGGTTTGTCCTATTGCAGCAGGCCAGGCGGCAGGGCAAAAGAGCCCCGGGACAAATATGTGCAGACACCCGTGACACGGAACGTGACCAACAGGGGGACGTGAAACACAACACATCATGCTTGCGGTGAGGGCCTCGAGGGAAGAGGGCAAAAGGGACCCCAAAGACACAGCAGGTAACAGGCACACGGGACAACACCAAACAGACCGGAGCTGTTCTGCACTGCCCGCCTAAAAGCTGCCATCAAAAGTAGAGTCTCTCCCTTCATTTGTCCTAACATGCCCTTGGACAAGATTGCTTCTGCCTCCGTTATTTGTTAAATCTGGCCCAAAAACTCCCAATCTGCTACACTCCCATCTCCAGGCCAAGGCCCCCAACTTATCTTTTGGATGATGAGTGATGGCAATCCACATTGGTCCTGAAATGAGTCTGCCTCGGAGGGCCCCTGATAGCCCGTTAGCCTCTTGGTCAGCTACAATAAAGAAAACCAAAACAAAAGTATGAGTCCAGAATTATGGGGGACATATCCCAGCCAGTCAGCTACTTGCACTCTCCTGAGTGTGCCTGGCTCCCTGAGGCTCCAGCTTCATCCTGATTCCAAGGCTGTGGCCTTCATTAGGGGTGGCACCTGGGTTAGAGAAAGGCAAAGTTAAATGGCATTCCTGTGAGTGCAGTGGATGACCTTGTGTGCTGTAACACACGGGAATGCCTCTGCTAGGCTTCTGAACAGCCTTGTGTGGGAGGGCCCTCAAATAAACACCCTTTCTCACCCTGCTGCCTGCAAACCCCCTCCCAAGACCTCCTAACTCGATACCTGATCACCCGCCCTCTCCTAGTCACAATCCTCAACTCACCTGAAGCTTCAATCTCAAACATCATCCTTGACACTGGGCAGACCTCTCTTGCAACATGATCAATCCGCTGAAATATTGTTGTACTTGAGAGCTGAGCAATAAGAACCACTTCTCTCCGCTGCTGACCTTGGCTGCTGGTATCCAGATTGACTTCCTAAAAAGAAAGACAAAGAACAGTGCGGTAACACAGTCACCATACACACTTCTGCTGCAGAGACAAATGGGGCCTCACCTGCTCGGGGCAATCCCCTCAACGGGATGGGGCCCTCTGGCACCGATTTAATCCATCTCAATCTGAAAAAAAAAGGTAGGACAAGAGTCAAACTGTTGCAGGATAACTGAGGAGCTCCAGATATCCTGTGTCCATCTACAAATCCCACCTAGAGTCCAACTACACCCCACATTACACATTCCAAGTCCCCGGGATTTCTACTATTGCACCAGGCTATGCGGCAGGGCAGAGCACCTCCAGCTCATAGGTGTGCTGACACCCGTGACACAGGACAGACAGGACAGGACAGACAACGGGGGCACAACAGGAACAGAAATCTCTTGGCAAGGAAAATGGTTGCAAGGACTGAGAGAATGCAAAAGGAGATGACTGAGTTCAAACTGACGGTCAGCTGATGAGGCTCAGAGAACCCTGGAGGAAGAAGATGCTAACTGAAGGATTTATTCCAAGAACAGCAAAGATCGATGCCTAGGAATCCTATGCTCAGAATCCTCTGCCTGCCCTCACATTCTTACAAGTCCTAATCCACCAAAATGGATCCAGGTGGGGCACAGCTGTCCGGACAGCTCAGAACAAGACCTGGCAAGACACCTGACTGGATGCTTCCAAAGAGAGAAGAGAGTCTGATGCCTGTCTGAGCTCCCCAGTCAAAAGTTCTGTGGCCGGGCTGCCAGGCCAGGGAATGCAGAGATCACAGATGCTAACAAGGATGCCAAGGTTTCTGACAGGCCCCCCTAAGGTAAAAGACATGGCATACACAAACAACACATAATGCACAACAGACAAAGGACATGAGACACACCGGGACTGCTCTGCCCTGCGCACCACAGCACTGTGATCAACAGTGAGACATGGCTTTTATGGGGCGTAAGGGGCCACTTCATGAACACCGCCCACCTCCAAATCGGACTCAAAAACCCCTCCCAGTAATTCCCAAACCAGCACCATGCCTTCATCCCCTCTGTGGGTCACAGCCCTCTACTTATCTCTCAGACATCTGGGGATGCCAGTCCGTCTCAGGTGCAGAGAAAGGCCACCTCGTCAGCTGGGAAGGTCCTGCTGGCCCCGGGCTGGTGTCTCTCAGACAGCTAGATTAAAGAGAACCAAACATCAGTGCCTGACCTTGGCACCGCATCGGCCAAAACCCCACCACTCTGCTACTCACCGCGCTCCTAAGAAGGCCCGGCACCTCCTAACCCTGACCCTCTGCCACACCTGGAATGCATCTGCACCTGAAAGAAAGTTAGAACATATGTCAAACACCACCAGGATAACTCAAAAGCTGTAAACACCTTATGTCAATCTAGGAAGAGCATCTAGAGCTCAAGTACATCCCACATTACAAATTTCAACTCCCCATGGTTTGTCCTATTGCAGCAGGCCTAGTGGCAGGGCAAAAGAGCTCCAGCACAAAAACGGGCAGACACCCGTGACACAGAACGTGACCAACAGGGGGACATGAAACACAACACATCATGCTTGCGGTGAAGGCCTCGAGCGGAGAAGGCAAAAGGGACCCCAAAGACACAGCAGGTAACAGGCACATGGGACAACACCAAACAGACCGGAGCTGTTCTGCACTGCCCGCCTAAAAGCTGCCATCAAAAGTAGAGTCTCTCACTTCACTTGTCCTTACATGCCCTTGGACAAGATTACTTTGCCCTCCACTATTTGTTAAATCTGGCCCAAAAACTCCCAATCTGCTACACTCCCATCTCCAGGCCAAGGCCCCCAACTTATCTTTTGGATGATGAGTGATGGCAATCCACATTGGTCCTGAAATGAGTCTGCCTCGGAGGGCCCCTGATAGCCCGTTAGCCTCTTGGTCAGCTACAATAAAGAAAACCAAAACAAAAGTATGAGTCCAGAATTATGGGGGACATATCCCAGCCAGTCAGCTACTTGCCCTCTCCTGAGTGTGCCTGGCTCCCTCAGGCTCCAGCTTCATCCTGATTCCAAGGCTGTGGCCTGCATTAGGGGTGGTACCTGGGTAAGAGAAAGGCAAAGTTAAATGGCATTGCTGTGAGTACAGTGGATGACCTTGTGTGCTGCGAGACATGGGAATGCCTCTGCTAGGCTTCTGAACAGCCTTGTGTGAGGGGGCCCTCAAATAAACACCCTTTCTCACCCTGCTGCCTGCAAACCCCCTCCCAAGACCTCCTACCTGGATACCTGATCACCCTCTCTCTCCCAGTCACAACCCTCAACTCACCTGAAGCTTCAATCTCAAACATCATCCTTGACACTGGGCAGATCTCTCTTGCGACATGATCCATCTGCTGAAAAATTGTTGTTCTTGAGAGCTGAGCAATAAGAACCACTTCTCTCCGCTGCTCACCTTGGCTGCTGGTATCCAGAGTGACTTCCTAAAAAGAAAGACAAAGAACAGTGCGGTAACACAGTCACCACACACACTTCTGCTGCAGAGACAAATGGGGCCTCACCTGCTCGGGGCAACCCCCTCAACGGGATGGGGCCCTCTGGCACAGATTTAATCCATCTCAATCTGAAAAAAAAAATAGGACAAGAGTCAAACTGTTGCAGGATAACTGAGGAGCTCCATATATCCTGTGTCCATCTACAAATCCCACCTAGAGTCCAACTACACCCCACATTACACATTCCAAGTCCCCGGGATTTCTACTATTGCACCAGGCTATGCGGCAGGGCAGAGCAGCTCCGGCACATACGTGTGCTGACACCCGTGACACAGGACAGGCAGGACAGGACAAACAAAGCACACAACACACAGACAGAAATCTTCCGGCAACGAAAATGGTCGCAAGGACTGATAGAATGCAAAAGAACATGACCGAGTTGAAACTGATGGTGAGCTGATGAAGCTCAGAGAACCCTGGAGGAAGAAGGTAACTGAAGGATTTATTCCAAGAACAGCAAAGATCGATGCCTAGGAATCCTATGGTCAAAATCCTCTGCCTGCCCTCACATTCTTACAAGTCCTAATCCACCACAATGGATCCAGGTGGGGCATAGCTGTCCGGACAGCTCAGAACAAGACCTGACAAGACACCTGACTGGATGGTTCCAAAGAGAGAAGAGAGTCTGATGCCTGTCTGAGCTCCCCAGTCAAAAGTTTTGTGGCCTGGCTGCCAGGCCAGGGAATGCAGAGATCACAGATGCTAACAAGGATGCTAGGGTTTCTGACAGGCCCCCCTAAGGTAAAAGACATGGCATACACAAACAACACATAATGCACAACAGACAAGTGACACGAGACACACCGGGACTGCTCTGCCCTGCACACCGCAGCACTGGGATCAAAAGTGAGACGTGGCTTGTATGGGGCCTAAGGGGCCACTTCATGAACACCCCCCACCTCCAAATCGGACTCAAAAACCCCTCCCAGTAATTCCCAAACCAGCACCATGCCTTCATCCCCTCTGTGGGTCACAGCCCTCTACTTATCTCTCACACATCTGGGGATGCCAGTCCGTCTCAGGTGCAGAGAAAGGCCACCTCGTCAGCTGGGAAGGTCCTGCTGGCACCGGGCTGGTGTCTCTCAGACAGCTAGATTAAAGAGAACCAAACATCAGTGCCTGACCTTGGCACCGCATCGGCCAAAACCCCACCACTCTGCTACTCACCGCGCTCCTAAGAAGGCCCGGCACCTCCTAACCCTGACCCTCTGCCACACCTGGAATGCATCTGCACCTGAAAGAAAGTTAGAACATATGTCAAACACCACCAGGATAACTCAAAAGCTGCAAACACCTTATGTCAGTCTAGGAAGAGCATCTAGAGCTCAAGTACATCCCACATTACTAATTCCAACTCCCCAGGGCTTGTCCTATTGCAGCAGGCCTGGCGGCAGGGCAGAACAGCTCCGGCACAAATATGTGCAGACACCCGTGACACGGAACGTGACAAACAGGGGAACGAGAACCACGAGACATCATGCTTGTTTTGAGGGCCTCTAAGGGGAGAAGGCAAAAGGCATGCCAAAGACACACTAGTAAACACGGCACAGTGGACAACATGACACAGACCGGAGCTGTTCTGCGCTGCCCGCCTGAAAGCTGCCATCAAAAGTAGAGCCTCTCCCTTTAGCTGTCCTAAGAGGCCCTTGGACAAGATTGCATTCCCCTCTGCTCATTTTTAAATTTGGCCCAAGAACTCCAAATCTGCTACTCTCCCATCTCCAGGCAGTGGCCCCCGACTTATCTTTTCAATCATGGGTGATGGGAATCCATGTTGCACCTGAAATAAGTCTGCCTCCGAGGGCCTCGTAAGGGCCTGCGTGCCTCTCGGTCAGCTACAATAAAGAAAACCAAAAGCAAAGTGCGAGTCCAGAGTTATGTGGGCCAAATCCCAGCAAGGCAGCTACTTGCCCTCTCCTGAGTGGGCCTGGCTGCCTCAGGCTCCAGCTTCATCCTGACTCCAAGGCTGCGGCCTTTATTGAGAATGGCAACTGGGTTAAACAAAGGGAATGTTGAATGGCATTCCTGTGACTGCAGTGGATGACCTTGTGTGAGAAAGACAGGAAAATGCCGCTGCTATGCTTCTGAAAACCTTGGGTGGGGGAGCCCTGAAATAAACACCCTTTCACACCCTGCTGCCTACAAACACCCCCCCCCAAGAACTCCCAACTGGATACCTACTCACCCTCACTTCACCTACTCTCAATTCTCAAATCCCCTGAAGCCCCAATCGCACGCATCTTCTTGGACACAGGGACGATCCCTCTTATGACATGATTAATCTGCTGAAAAATGTACTGGAGTTGACACACCCTGGAATCTGTGAAAGCTACCCTCCTACTAAAAACAATGGAAGAAAAAAAAAAAAAAAACCAAACACAAGAACAAAACCAGAAACTACAAACGTACTTTACCCCCCCAAAACACGAAACTCAAAACCACAAACCTAAATACTCCCTGTATTCCATGGCATTTTCTTCACTGTATTTCCCAAGCCTCTGTTACTTTAGATGCCCAGAAACACCTGCTGAAAATGAGCTGAGATAAGCTAAAAGAGACTCTTCATTGAAATGAGAGGAGAGCTCTTACCCCAGCAGTTCCCAGGGAGGGAATGAAGGCCCCCAACCAAGGCTGGGGTTAATATACCCCTGATAGTGCCCGCCTCTCGTTCCCATGATGCCCTGGAAAAGGGAGGGGACTAATCCCACCGGGTATAAAAGCCCTCAGAAGAGCTGCAGCAGTTTAGCTCCTCTGACTCAGATTCAAGAGGAGCAAAAGGCTTGTTAAAGAAGAAAGCTCTTCATAGAAAAAATAGTGCTTTCCATTTTCACAGTGACTACTGGCAGCAGAAGAACAGAAAACTGGTAAGACATTAAACTTTTTCTTAAGGTTACATAGATAGATACATTGGGTGATATGCTGCTGCCTTACATAATTAGTCTTTGGTAATTGCTAAGTAGAACATCATGTAGGACAAAGTAGGGTGGAGAAGAATGATAATGACGTAAATAGTCTAAGTCTCATTGGGACTCCTAATTAGGCCTAACTGCATTAGAAATAAAAATGAGGAAAAAAAACCTCCTGGGTGGCTTATGTGTTAAGTACACGCCGGGCTTGCTCTTCTCTAAGATACCTGCTCCAAAGGCACGGAAAAAAAGTGGCCAGAAATGAATACTTAAATCCTAAAAATGCTGAAAAAGACACAGCTTTCTTCAAGTGAACCCATAAAAATTAGACAGCGGGGCAGTTAGGTCCACTGAAACTGATAATATGACAAATAAACTGATTCTACCCTATAATTCGTTCTCCAAAAATATTGTGAAACGAAGGGTTCTCCTCAATTTAAATCCCTCAAGCAATGAAAAAACAGATTTTTTTCTGTCAATCAAAACCCTTAACAATGAGGGACAGCTGGGGAAGGTTTGCAGGAGGCATTTAAGACTCACAAAGCCACCTGACTTTGGGGTGGTGACGGCTTGTGTCTGTGAGACGTCTGGCGCGAGGCACGTTTTTCAGCAAGCGGCCGGCCCCTCTGGTCCGTAGACCTCTGAACACGGGTGCTGGCCCTTTTCCCTAGCAATGACAGCTAACTAACTCAGGTTCGAGATGGCAATTTGCATGAGGCACTTGGCACTACCAAAGTACCTTGAGGTGTCCCTGGTGCCAGCTGGAATCTGGAAGGCATGCTTCACAAAATAGAATTTCAGCAGACACCGCACCGCTCCGGGCTACAGGCCCGTGAACGCAAACACTGGCCCTTTCCCCTGGCAAACGAAACTCACCTGCCCGGGTTGGTTCAGAGGAGGCGCTTGGGACTGACTACGCGGCCTGATTTTGCAGAGGTGCTGGGGTGGGCTTGAGAGGCATCCTGTGCCATGCGAAATATGAGGAGCCGGCTGGGCACTCGTGGCGGCTGAGTCCTTACCAAAAATGCCACCCCGTTTCCTAGGTAAACAAAACTAACCGTTCCGGGTTCCTGGTGTCCCTTTGCAGGAGGCACCAGTTATTGTTAATGCAGCCTGAGTGTTCACTACTGCCGGCTTGGGTCTGCAAGGCATCTGGTGCAATGCAGAATTTTAGGAGCCAAACAGCCGCTCCAGGCCGCGGGCACCCAAACACCAAAGCAAGGTCTTTTCCCTGGAAAAAAAATGCAACAGACTACGTTCCTGATGGCAGATGGCAGGAGCGCCTTAAGACGCTCAAACCAGCCTGACCTGCAAGTTGTGCCAGCTTACGACCTGGAAGCATCCTGTGCAATAGGGAATTTCAACAGGCAGCGGAACACGCTGGGCCTGAGGCGCCTGAAAAAAAATGCTGACCCGTTGCCCTGGGAAACAACGCTCAACGGCGCAGGGTCCTGATGGCAGACTCCGGGAGACACTGGGCGCTGTCAAAGTAGCCTGACTTTGCAGTGGTGGCAGCTAGAGTCCGGGAGGCAACCTCTGCAATGCAGAAGTTCAGCAGGCGATGGGCCTCTCCGGACAACAGGCCCCTCAACACAGAGACCGGCCTTTTCCCCTATCAATCCACACTCACCGGATCACGTTCCAGATGGCAGATTACAGAAGCCACTTAGCGCTGTGAAACCAGCTAGAGTTGGAACTGATTCCACCTGAGGTCTAGGGGGCACCTGCGCAAGGCAAAAGGTGAGTAGGCGGACGGCCCCTAGGACCTGAACACAATAGGCAGCCCTTTACACAGGGAAGTGTAACTCACCGGCCGAGGTTCCTGATGGCAGACGGCAGGAGACGCGTGCTGAAGAAAAAGCAGCTGGAGTTGGAACTCGTGCCACCTTGGCTCGAAGAGGCATATTTGGCAATACAGAAATTTCAGCAGGCAGCCAGCAACTCCGGGCAAGGCCTCCTGAACACCAATGCTGGCCCTTTCCCAGAAGAAGACAACTCAGCATCCCAGGTTCCTGATGGAATATTGCTGGAGCCATTTGGGACCCTCAAACGAGACTGACTGTACGGTGGTGGCAGCTTGGGTCTGGGAGCCATCCTGCGCAATGCAGAATTTTAGCCGGCTGATGGTCACGAAGGGCCCCTGGGCCTTGAATGTGAACACCAGCCCTTTTCTCAGGTAAGCGTGACTCAGCTGCCAGGTTCCTGATGGGAGATAGGAGACACGTGCCGAGGCCAAAGCAGCTAGTATTGGGACAGGGGCCAACTGGGTCTGGGAGGCAGATTGGGAAATGCAGAAGTTCAGAAGGCAAACAGCCGGCCACTCCGGGCCAAACGCCCCTGAACACTAATACATACCCTTTTCCCAGGTAAAGAAAACCGAGCAACCCGGGTTCCTGATTTCAAATTGCTGGAGGCGCTTGGGAGTCTCAAACCGTCTCGACTCGGCACCTATGGCAACTTGTATCTGGGAGGCATCCTGCGCAATGCGGAATTTCGGGAGCTAGCCGTCCACTAAGGGCCCCCGGCCCCTGAACAGGAACGCCAGCCCATTTCTCAGGGAAGCGTTACTCAGCCACCCGGGTTCCGGATGGCAGATGGCAGGAGACACGTGCCGAGGGAAAAGGAGCTGGACTTGGAACTGGTGCCGGCTTGGGTCTGGGAGGCACATTTGGCAATGCAGAATTTCAGCAGGCAGTCAGGCGCTCGAGGCAAGGCCTCCTGAACAACGCCAGCCCTGTCCCAGAAGAAGAAAACTCAGCAGCCCAGGTTCCTGATGGAATATTGCTGGAGCTATTTGGGACCCTCAAACCAACCTGACTAGGCGGCGGTGGCAGCTTGGGTCCGGGAGGGATCCTGTGCAATACAGAATTTCACCAGACAGCCGTCCACAAAGGGCCCCTGCGCCCTGGACACAAATGCCACCCGTTACCCCAGGTAAGTGTAACTCACCAGCTCGGGTTCTTCATGGAAGATTGCTGGGGACATTCTGAACCTTCAAACCAGCCTGACTTTGCGGTGCAGGCAGCTAGGGTCTGGGAGGCATACTGTGCGATGCAGAATTTCAGATGGCAGACAGCCAGCCCCTCTGGACCAGAGGCTCCTAAACACTAGTGCTGTCCCTTTTCCCAGGTAAGCAAAACTCAGCCCCCCAGGTTCCTTGTTGCAGATTAGTGGAGGCACTTGGGACTCTCAAATGAGCTCGACGCGAGTGAGGTGGCAGCTTTGGTCGGGGAGGCATCCTGAGCAATGCAGAACTTCAGCAGGCAGACAGCCGGCCGCTCCGGGCCACGGGATCCTTAAAATTAGTCCTGTCCCTTTTCCCAGATAAGGAAAACTCAGCCACCCAAGTTCCTGGTGGCATATTGTTCGAGGCGCTTGGGACTCTCAAAAAGATCAACTAGGCACAGGTGGCAGCTTGGGGCTGGGACGCATCCAGACCAATGCAGAATTTCAGGACACAGCAGGCCACTAAGGGCCCGGGACACCAATGCTGCCCATTACACAGGGAAGTGTAACTCAGCAGCTCAGGTTCCTGAAGGAAGATTGCTGGAGCCACTTGAGACTCCCAAACCAGCTTGACTTTGCGGTGGTGGCAGCTGGGGTGCGGGAGGCATCCTGCCCAATGCGGAATTTCACCAGGCGGCCGGCCGCTAAGGGCCCCTGGGCACTGGACAAAAATGCCGCCCATTACGCAGGGAAATGTAACCCAACCACCCGGGTTCCTGATGGCAGATGGCAGGAGACACGTGCCGAGGACAAAGCAGCTGGAGCTGGAACTGGTGCCGGCTTCGGTCTGGGAGGCACGTTTGGCAAAGCAGAAATATCAGCAGGCAGCCAGCCAATCTAGTCAGGGCCTCCTGAACACAAATGCCAGCCCTGTCCCAGAAGAAGAAAACTCAGCACCCCAAGTTGCTGATGGGAGATTGCTGAAGCCATTTGGGAGCCTCAAAGCCTCCTCACTCTGCAGCGGTGGCAGCTTGGGTCAGGGTGGCATCCTGCGTAATGCAGAAATTCAGCACACAGCAGGTCACTAATGGCCCCTGGGCCCTGAAAAAAGATGCTGCCCTTTACACAGGGAAGTGTAACTCACCAGCTCAGGTTCTTGATGGCAGATTTCTGGGGCCATTTGGGACCCTCAAACCAGCCTGACTCTGCGGTGGAGGCACCTTGGTCCGGCAGGCATCCTGCGCAATGCGGAATTTCAGCAGGCAGACAGCCACTCCAGGCAAGACCTCCGGAACACCACTGCCAGCCCTTTCCCAGAAGAAGAAAACTCAGCAGCCCAGGTTCCTGATGGCATATTGCTATAGGAGCTTGGGAGTCTCAAACAAGTTCGACTCAGGTGAGGTGGCAGCCTGGGTCTGGGAGGGATCCTGCGCATTGCAGAATTTCAGAATGCAACCGGCCACTAAAGGCCCCTGGGCCCTGTATACCAATAATGCCCTTTACACAGGGAAGTGGAACTCACCAGCTCCGGTTCCAGATGTCAGATTGGTGGAGCCATTTGGGACCCTCAAACCAGCCTGACTTTTAGGTGGTGGCAGCTTGGGTCTGGGAGGCATCCTGTGCAATGTGAAATTTCAGCAGACATCCGGCCACTCCTGTCCCCAGCCTCCTGAAGACACATGCTGACCCTTTACCCAGGTGAGCAAAACTCAACCCCCAAGTTCCTGGTGGCAGATTGGTGGAGGCGCTTGGGACTCTCAAACGAGCTCGACTCGGCTGAGGTGGCAGCTTGGGTCTGGGAGGCATCCTGCGCAATGCGGAATTTCAGAAAGCAGTCGGCCACTAAGGACCCCTGGGCCCTGAAAACCAAAGCCGCCCTTTAGATAGGGAAGTGTAACTCACCAGCTCAGGTTCCTGATGTCAGATTGGTGGAGCCATTTGAGACCCTCAAACCAGCCTGACTTTGCGGTGGTGGCAGCTTGGGTCTGGGAGGCATCCTGCGCAATGTGAAATTTCAGCAGACAGCTGGCCACACCGGTCCACAGGCTCCTTAACACTACTGCTGACCCTTTACCCAGGTCAGCAAAACTCACCCCCCAGGTTCCTGGTTCCAGATTGCTGGAGCCGCTTTTGACTCTCAAACGAGTTCGACTCGGCTGAGGTAGCAGCTTGGGTCTTGGAGGCATCCTGCGCAAGGTGCAATTTCACAAGGCAGTCAGCCACTAAGGCCCCTGGGCCCTGAAAACCAAAGCCGCTCTTTAGACAGGGAAGTGTAACTCTCCAGCTCAGGTTCCTGATGTCAGATTGCTGGAGCCATTTGGGACCCTCAAACCAGCCTGACCTTGCGGTGATGGCAGCTTGGGCCCGGGAGGAATCCTGCACAATGTGAAATTTCAGCAGACAGCTGGCCACACCGGTCCACAGGCTCCTTAACACTACTGCTGACCCTTTACCCAGGTGAGCAAAACTCAACCCCCAAGTTCCTGGTGGCAGATTGGTGGAGGCGCTTGGGACTCTCAAACCAGCTCGACTCGGCTGAGGTGGCAGCTTGGGTCTGGGAGGCATCCTGCGCAATGCGGAATTTCAGAAAGCAGTCGGCCACTAAGGACCCCTGGGCCCTGAAAACCAAAGCCGCCCTTAAGACAGGGAAGTGTAACTCACCAGCTCAGGTTCCTGATGTCAGATTGGTGGAGCCATTTGAGACCCTCAAACCAGCCTGACTTTGCGGTGGTGGCAGCTTGGGTCTGGGAGGCATCCTGCGCAATGTGAAATTTCAGCAGACAGCTGGCCACACCGGTCCACAGGCTCCTTAACACTACTGCTGACCCTTTACCCAGGTCAGCAAAACTCACCCCCCAGGTTCCTGGTTCCAGATTGCTGGAGCCGCTTTTGACTCTCAAACGAGTTCGACTCGGCTGAGGTAGCAGCTTGGGTCTTGGAGGCATCCTGCGCAAGGTGCAATTTCACAAGGCAGTCAGCCACTAAGGCCCCTGGGCCCTGAAAACCAAAGCCGCTCTTTAGACAGGGAAGTGTAACTCTCCAGCTCAGGTTCCTGATGTCAGATTGCTGGAGCCATTTGGGACCCTCAAACCAGCCTGACCTTGCGGTGACGGCAGCTTGGGCCTGGGAGGAATCCTGCACAATGTGAAATTTCAGCAGACAGCTGGCCACACCGGTCCACAGGCTCCTTAACACTACTGCTGACCCTTTCCCCAGGTCAGCACAACTCACCCCCCAGGTTCCTTGTTGCAGATTGGTGAAGGAGCTTGGGACTCTCAAACAAGCTCGACTCAGGTGAGGTGGCAGCTTGGGACTGGGAGGCTTCCTGGACAATGCAGAATTTCAGCAGACAGCCCGCCACTAAGGGCCCCTGGGCCCTAAAAACCAATGCCGCCCTTTACACAGGGAAGTGTAACTCACCAGCTCAGGTTCCTGATGGCAGATTGCTGGGGCCATTGGGGATCCTTAAACCAGCCTGACTTTGCGGTGGTGGCAGCTTGGGTCTGGGAGGCTTCCTGCACCATGTTAAATTTCCCCAGGCAACCGCCCACTCCCGTCCCCAGGCTCCTGAACACTAATACTGACCCTTTCCCCCAGGTAAGCAAAACTCAGACGCCCAGGTTCCTTGTTGCAGATTGCTGGTGGTGCTAGGGACTCTCAAATGAGCTCGACTTGGCTGAGGTGGCAGCTTACGTCTGGGAGGCATCCTGTGCAATGCGGTATTTTAGAAGGCACACAGACAGCCACTTCAGCCCACAGGCTCTTTAAAAGTAATGATGACCCTTGCCCCAGCTAAGCAAAACTCAGGCCCCCAGGTTCCTTGTTGCAGATTGGTGGAGGCGTTTGGGACTCTCAAACAAACTCGACTCGGCTGAGGTGGCAGCTTCGGTCTGGGAGGCATCCTGCGCAATGCGGAATTTCAGCAGACAGCCGGCCGCTACGGGCCCCTGGGCACTGGACACAAATGCCGCCCATTGCACAAGGAAGTGTAACTCATCTTCCAGGTTCCTGATGGCAGATGGCAGGAGACAGGTGCCGAGGCAAAAGCACCTGCAGTTACCACTGGGGCCAGCTTGAGTCTGGGAGGCACATTTGGCAATGCAGAATTTGAGCAGACAGCCAGCCGCTTCAGCTGAGGACTCCTTAACACCAATGCCAGCCCTTTCCAAGAAAAAGAAAACTCAGACGCCCAGGTTCCTGATGGAAGACTGCTGGATCCATTTGGGACCCTCAAACCAGCTGGACTTTGTGGTGGTGGCAGCTTGGGTTGAGAAGGCATCCTGCGCAATGTGAAATTTCAGCAGACAGCCAGCCACTCCTGTCCCCAGCCTCCCGAAGACACATGCTGACCCTTTGCCCAGGTAAGCAAAACACAGCCCCCCAGGTTCCTTATTTCAGATTGGTGGAAGCGCTTGGGACTCTCAAACGAGTTCGACTCCGCTTAGGTGGCAGCTTGGGTCTGGGAGGCATCCTGCGCAATGTTAAATTTCAGCAGACAGCTGGCCACACCGGTCCACAGGCTCCTAAACACTACTGCTGACCCTTTCCCCAGGTCAGCACAACTCACCCCCCAGGGTCCTTGTTGCAGATTGGTGATGGAGCTTGGGACTCTCAAACAAGCTCGACTCAGGTGAGGTGGCAGCTTGGGACTGGGAGGCTTCCTGGACAATACAGAATTTCAGCAGAGCCGGTCACTAAGGGCCCCTGGGCCCTAAAAACCAATGCCGCACTTTACACAGGGAAGTGTAACTCACCAGCTCACGTTCCTGATGGCAGATTGCTGGGGCCATTGGGGATCCTTAAACCAGCCTGACTTTGCGGTGGTGGCAGCTTGGGTCTGGGAGGCATCCTGCACCATGTTAAATTTCAGCAGGCAGCCACCCACTCCCATCCCCAGGCTCCTGAAAACTAATGCTGACCCTTTCCCCCAGGTAAGCAAAACTCAGACGCCCAGGTTCCTTGTTGCAGATTGCTGGTGGTGCTAGGGACTCTCAAATGAGCTCGACTTGGCTGAGGTGGCAGCTTATGTCTGGGAGGCATCCGGTGCAATGCGGTATTTCAGAAGGCACACAGACAGCCACGCCAGCCCACAGGCTCTTTAAAAGTAATGATGACCCTTGCCCCAGCTAAGCAAAACTCAGGCCCCCAGGTTCCTTGTTGCAGATTGGTGGAGGCGTTTGGGACTCTCAAACAAACTCGACTCGGCTGAGGTGGCAGCTTCGGTCTGGGAGGCATCCTGCGCAATGCGGAAATTCAGCAGACAGTAGGCCGCTACGGGCCCCTGGGCACTGGACACAAATGCCGCCCATTGCACAAGGAAGTGTAACTCATCTTCCAGGTTCCTGATGGCAGATGGCAGGAGATAGGTGCCGAGGCAAAAGCACCTGCAGTTACCACTGGGGCCAGCTTGAGTCTGGGAGGCACATTTGGCAATGCAGAATTTGCGCAGACAGCCAGCCGCTTCAGCTGAGGACTCCTTAACACCAATGCCAACCCTTTCCAAGAAGAAGAAAACTCAGACGCCCAGGTTCCTGATGGAAGATTGCTGGAGCCATTTGGGACCCTCAAAGCAGCCTGACTCTGCGGTGGTGACAGCTTGGGTCTGGGAGGCATCCTGCACAATGCAGAATTTCAGCAGACAGCCAGCTGCTCCGGTCCCCAGGCTCCAGAACACTACTGCTGACCCTTTCCCCAGGAAAGCAAAAGCCAGCATCCCAAGTTCCTGGTGGCATATTGCTGGAGGAGCTTGCGACTCTCAAAATAGTTCGACTCAGGTGAGGTGGCAGCCTGGGTCTGGGAGGCATCCTGCGCAATGCGGAATTTCAGAAGGCAGCCAGCCACTAAGGGCCCCCGGGCCCTGTATACCAATACTGCCCTTTACACAGGGAAGTGTAACTCACCAGCTCCAGTTCCTGATGTCAGATTGCTGGAGCCATTTGGGACCCTCAAACCAGCCTTCCTTTTCGGTGGTGGCACCTTGGGTCTGGGAGGCATCCTGCGCAATGTGAAATTTCAACAGACAGCCGGCCACACCTGTCCCCAGGCTCCTGAAGACACATGCTGACCCTTTGCCCAGGTAACCAAAACTCAGCCCCCAGGTTCCTGGTGGCAGATTGCTCAAGGCGCTTGGAACTCTCAAATGAGCTCGACTCCGCTTAGGTGGCAGCTTGGGTCTGGGAGGCATCCTGCGCAATGTGAAATTTTAGCAGGCAGCCGGCCACTCCTCTCCCCAGGCTCCTGAAGACACATGCTGACCCTTTGCCCAGGTAAGCAAAACACAGCCCCCCAGGTTCCTTATTGCAGATTGGTGGCGGCGCTTGGGACTCTCAAACGAGCTCGACTCGGCTGAGGTGGCAACTTGGGTCTGGGAGGCATCCTGCGCAATGCGGAATTTCAGAAGGCAGTCGGCCACTAAGGGCCCCTGGGCCCTGAAAAACAGTGCTGCCCTGGACACAGGGAAGTGTAACTCACCTGCTCAGGTTCTTGATGGCAGATTTCTGGGGCCAGTTGAAACCTTCAAACCAGCCTGGCTCTGCGGTGGTGGCAGCTTGGGTCCAGCAGGCATCCAGTGCAATGTTAGATTTCAGCAGACAGCCGGCCACTCCTGTCCCCAGGCTCCTGAACACTAATGCTGACCCTTTCCACAGGTAAGCAAAACTCAGCCCCCCAGGTTCCTTGTTGCAGATTGGTGCAGGCGCTTGGGACTCTCAAACGAGCTCAACTCGGCTGAGGTGGCAGCTTGGGTCTCGGAGGCATCCTGCGCAATGTGAAATTTTAGCAGGCAGCCGGCCACTCCTGTCCCCAGGCTCCTGAAGACACATGCTGACCCTTTGCCCAGGTAACCAAAACACAGCCCCCCAGGTTCCTTATTGCAGATTGGTGGTGGCGCTTGGGACTCTCAAACGAGCTCGACTCGGCTGAGGTGGCAACTTGGGTCTGGGAGGCATCTTGCGCAATGCGGAATTTCAGAAGGCAGTCGGCCACTAAGGGCCCCTGGGCCCTGTACACAAATGCCGCCCTTGAGACAGGGAAGTGTAACTCACCAGCTCAGGTTCCTGATGGCCGATTGGTGAAGCCATTTCGGATCCTCAAACCAGCCTGACTTTGAGGTGGTGGCAGCTTGGGTCTGAGAGGCATCCTGCGCAATGGTGGACTTCAGCATGCAGACGGCCGTCCACTCCAGACCACAGGCCCCTGATCATTAGGGCGTACCCTTTCCCCACGTAAGCAAAAGTCAGCAGCCCAAGTTCCTGGTGGCAGATTGCTCAAGGCGCTTGGAACTCTCAAATGAGCTTGAGTCAGGTGAGGTGGCAGCTTGGGTCTGGGAGGCATCCTGCGCAATGTTAAATTCCAGCAGAAAGCCGGCCCCTCCAGTCCCCAGGCTTCTGAACACTAATGCTGACACTTTCCACAGGTAAGCAAAACTCAGCCCCCCGGGTTCCTTGTTGCACATTGCTGGTGGCGCTTGGGACTCTCAAAGAAGCTCGACTCAGCTGAGGTGGCAGTTTGGGTCTCGGAGGCGTCCTGTGCAATGCAGAAATTCAGCACAAAGCAGGTCAGTATGGGCCCTGGACACCAATGCTGCCCATTACACAGCAAAGCGTAACTCAGCTTGTCAGATTCCTGATGGCAGATGCCTGGAGAGAGGTGCCGAGGCAAAAGCACCTGGAGTTGCCGCTTGTGCCAGCTGGGGTGTGGGAGGCACATTTCGCAATACAGAATTTGAGCAGGCAGCCAGCCGCTTCATGGCCTCCTTAGCACCACTGCCAGCCCTTCCCCAGTAGAAGAAAACTCAGCAGCCCAGATTCCTGATGGAAGATTGCTGGAGCCATTTGGGACCCTCAAACCAGCCGGACTTTGCGGTGGCGGCAGCTTAGGTTTGGGAGGCATCCTGTGCAAGGTGAAATTTCAGCAGACAGCTGGCCACACCTTTCCCCAGGCTCCTGAACACAACTGCTGACCCTTTCCCCAGGTAAGCAAAAGTCAGCAGCCCAAGTTCCTGGTGGCATATTGCTGGAGGTGCTTGGGACTCTCAAACAAGGTGAAGGCAGGGAACGCGGCAAAAAAACAGGGCCGACCCACGCCAAAAACTCCTCTGAAATAAATGCCGCAAAACAACCAGGAAGAAGAAAAAAAACCCTCCTGCCTCTAACCTCATAGGATAAAAAAGAAAACAAAAACCAAAACCGAGTAAGTTCTTTTAAGAAATATTTAAATATTTTTACGAATATTTTTCATAATAATACTCACCTTTTTATTTACAATGTATATTGATGTATACTGTCTATTTATACATTTTATTTATAAATAAATTTATATTCTATATTACATCTATCCCTAATACCTAAATGTATTGATTTATTTTTATACATATTTTTACGTTGTAAGTGTTACAAAAGTAAAAATGCTAACAAAAATATATACTTACTTTCTTTAAAAAAATTACTCTGCCTCTACCCATATAAAAGCCAAAAAGAACCCCTTAAATTTATGTGTATTTAATTTTTTTAAAAATTATGTTTATTATATTTATATCCAAATTTATATTCACAATGTATATTGGTGTGTAAAATGTTTAACTTTTCATTTTTAATGTCCGATTACTTTATAAATTTATTTTCTATTTTACATCTGTTAGTATTCCTTATATTTATTTATATATTTTTATTAATATCTTCATATATTTATTATTTATTTGTGTTAGGATTTTTACTTCTGTAACACTTTGAATTTTGAAAAATATTGAAATTCAGTTTAAAAAAAGGGGTTCTTTTTGGCTTTAATTTGAGACAGGATTTTTTTTTAATAATCTTTTTTTCAGGCTCATATTCACTTGTACATTTAAAATGTATACTAATGTATACTCTTATTTGTATTCTCCATTACATCTCTTCCTGATATTTATATTTACTTAAATAATCAAGATATATATTTCTCAATATTGATATATTTGATATTTCTATGTATATTTATAACAGTAATATCCATATTCATATTATTTATAATAAAAACCCTGCCTCTAACCCAGTAAGAACCAAAAAAAACCCCAACCCTTTCTTTTAAAAGATATTTAAATCTATATCCTTATGTTTTCATATTTATATTCACATTTGTATTTACAATGTATACTAATGTATATTGCTTACTTATACATTTATCTTTATCAATGTCAATTTATAAATAAATTTATATTCTATATTACATCTACTCCAAGCACTTATTTATATATTTTATACATATTTTGATATATTGATTATATATTCCTGTGTCAAGATTTGTACTTCCGTAACACTTATGTTATTTAAAATAAAACCCCTGCCTCTACTGAAATGAAAGCCAAAAAATTCCCTTTCCTTTAAAATATATTTACATATTTTTATATTTTTATTCCCATTTATAATTTATATTGCCATATAATGTTATTTATATTCTATATTACAAATCTGCATTTTACTTACTTATATTTATATTTTAGTTAAGATTCTCTTTATATAATTATTATATATTTCAAATTGCTGAACTATGAATATAAAGATTCACATTTTTATAATACTTATATTATTTAAAATGAAACTCCTGCCTATAACCAAATAAAAACCAAGGACACCCCTTTATTTAAACATTAGTTAAAATTCTATTCACATCTACAAATTGAATTTATTATACTTATAGATGTGATAGATTAGAGAGAATACCTTTTAATAAAAAAATAATAGATCTATTATTTTTATAATATGTATTTCTTTTACTTATATTTATTCATATTAAATGTTTATAGATATATAAATATGTAATTTATATACCGATATCTGGATTTCTACTTTTATATTATTTCTATTTATATTATTTATAAAAAAAAAACAGCCTATAACCTAAAAAAACCCCAAAAAATCTCCAATTTATTTTAACATTTTTATATTTACATTCTATATATATATATCTTTGTTTATATATATAATAGATTATATAATATATGGTATATAATTGTAACATAGTATATATCAATTAGTTTTACGTATTTATCTATTTGATTGCTAGACTTCTTTACCACTGTAATGTTATATTTATTTTTAAATTTATATTTATTTCTATTTTCATCTATATATTAGACCATATAAATTCATTAACCTGTCACATCAGAGCCATAAAAATACTGTACCTTTGTCAGCAGCAGTACGCAGCACAAGCTCATCCCATCGCAGCACAGCAAAATAAAACCTATTTCTATTACTAACAGAACAAACATCCCACAACATTGAACCCCAATAAAAACTGAAATAAACCAAACTGTAAATAACTGATAGTGGGATTTGAAAGTAGCCCTAAACCTCCGCACATTCTCATCATAAACTGCCTCCTACACCAATATCTCAAACACCCAAATACACCTTGAAAATGACACAGCTGCTAATAAAAACGCCCAGTAAAAATTCAAGCAAAGCAACTCACTACACTCAAAACTGTACAACTGACCCTAAACATTACTAAAAAAAAACCTCTACCTTTATGCACAAATAATAACATATAATCTATAAAAGCTATTTGACAAAATTAAAAAAATATTAAAACCATGAAAATAAAAAATCTAAATTATTAAAATACTAAAAAATACCACGAACTAAATTAAAAAAATATTGCCTATAACACCCCACCATATAAATGCCCCTGTCCCAAAAAATATAAATAAAAAAAACTATCAAACCAGAAAGAAATCAGAACTTAGGAACACCAAAACCATAGCGTCCAAAAAGTCACACCACATCCCTTATCATACACCAACTACAAACAACATAAAACAATACAACGAGTTCTTAAAAACCACTTTAAAACCACTACATTGAAAAACATTTCAAAAATTAAAAACTGCATTTAACAAAAGCCCTCTAATAAATTCACACCCAAAACTCCAGCAGCCCAGCTGGCCCTACCAAAGCTCTAGGTTTATACATACAGTAAACAAAACCAAAATCGCAGTAATACCTATCAGAAGTCTATGAAAGAAACCTATTGAAATTACTCCTACCTCAAATACAAACCAACCCATCCAAAGTCAGCTTCACTCAAAAAACAATCTACACAGAGTTAATAACAGCAAGAAATAGAACAACACACCATATACGACCAATTAATATAATAGTTTAAAAAACAAAAAGAAAAAAAAGTGTTTTTTTTTCTTCACTAACTTCTTTTATTAGCTAGAACAAAGGCTTTTGCCAGGACTGTAACAACAACTCCTTCTTCTTCTGAAAGGTCCCTTCTCATTCCCAAATTCCTTACAACTTCGGAGTTTAAATCCAAGCAAAAAAGCAAAATTCGTGCACTTGTACGTTCGATGCTACTGTCAGATTCTCTGTTTCCCTCCACATCTTCTTACATTTTCAGTCTTCACGCTGTCCTGCCGTGATGAGTTGACAAAAGATTTTGGTAAATGTTAAGAGAGGATTTCCCTCCCTCCCCAGAACTGGGTTCCTCAGCGCATTTCACTCAATCCCAAACCGGCAATGATGCACGCTCACCTGAAACAGGGGAATAAATCTGTAAAGGTCACTAAATAAATAAAAGCGCATCCCCATTGTTCCAGCACTCAGCAGCCCATGCGGCCAAGGTCAGAGCTCTCTGCTCACCGAGGACACAGCAACCAGCACGGACCTTTCTCCCACTGTCCAGCACAGACCTGCAAAGGCAGAGGGGAGTTTACAGAGACCGGGACGCGGCGGGACGGGACGGGACGGGCGCCCGGCCCGACCTTCCAAAGCTGTCGGCAGCGAGGGCGGGGAGCGCCACGGCCCCGCTCCGCCGCCTGCCCGGGGCCGCCCCGCCGGGATTGTCCGGCCCGCGGTCGCTCCCAGAGCCTGGAGCGGGGCGGGCGCGGGCTCGGGGGCTGCCGCCCTGTTCCGATGCCGCTCGCCTGCCCCCGTCCGCTGCCCCGGAGCGCTACGACCGCACCTCCGCCGCCCGCCGAAACCGGTCCCGCCGGGCCCCCCCCGCCGCGGCCATTCTTCTCGGCCATCGCGTCCCTTTGCACTCCCGAATGTCCTTCCCCCGTCCCCGCCATTTACAGACCCTGGCCCGACCACCGCAAGCTCCCGCCCCTCGCCCTTCCCTCGCTCGGCAGCGGCGTCCTTGCCCCGCCCCCGGCACTCAGCGGCGAGGGGCAGGGCGCTGGCTCGGGGGATGCGATCCCGCTCTGTGGCCACAGGGGGGCAGATTTACAGGGGTGTGCGATTTCCCCGCCCATTTCGCCGCCATCCTGAGAAGGTCAAAGAAAGTCCGCAACATTCACGACGTGCCCTTCCCAAGCTGGCGAGTGAAAGAGGACCCTCGGAAGAGATAGGCGATTAAGCAGATGCCTGTCAGCAACCCGCCTAAATACGGACGCCCGCAGCGCTGCTGACCACATAGTCCGTGTCTTAGACACTAAAAATGCCACATGAAAAGCCGTCGGGGCCGCCCTGGCGTCGGTGTTCCATGCAGGCAGCCGATTAGACCGAGCCGGGTCCTCGACTTCCCAGCCCTTGTCGCCGCCATCTTGAGAAGGTCAAGAAAAACTCCGTGACATCCGCAACTCGCCACTCCCAACATGGCGGGCTCTCGGCTGCCTGGCGGCTGAGAGCTGCAGTACCGCGCTCTGCCCACAAAGCGGCAGCACTGCCGCCCGCCCCAGCCAGGGGCGCAGCGCGCCTCAGGGCTGCGGGCAGAGAAGGCGGCAAAAAATAACAGGGGCGACCCCCAACAAAAACTGCTCTGAAATAAATGCCAAAAACCTGCCTCTTACCCGACCAGAACCAAACAAGCCCCCTTGATTTAAAGCCATGTTTACATAATATAAATAAGAAAAATAGAAATATAAAATTTCACATGCATCTTTACAGTGGACATTGATGTAGCATGTAATTTATATAACATATTCTGTCTGTTCCTATTATTTATATTTACTTATATTTTCTGGTTTGATAAATATCTTTCTATATCGATTGTATATTTCTATGTTTGAAATTACATTTCTATCATGCTTTTATTGTTTAAAATAAAAATCCCATCCTAACTAAAGAAATAAAAAGCTCTATTCTTTTAAACTATATTGAACTGTTTTTATATTTATAGCTTGCATGACTAATATAATGCTTAAATATAAACATAAATGTGAATATAATAATATATAATATGTATCCTATTCACATAATATAAGAAAAAATAAGTTAAAAAAGAATTAATCTGTAAGTTGTAGCAGTAGATATGGTACATATTTTTAATTTTTATATTAACTTTTAGCTATTTATTGTCTATTTCTATACTTAGATTTCTAGCTTTATATTATTTGTATTCATAATTTTTATACTAAAACACTTGCTTTTGCCAAATAAAAAACAAAATCCCCCTTTATTTTAAACTACTTAAAAAAACATACAGTATATCAATATGGTGTAATATATAACAAACTATATAAATAAGATACGATACACATAAATAATCTATTTTATATCAATATCCTATAATACACTATAATAAGATATATGCAGTATTACGGATTGTGTTGATTTATGTTATTTTATATTTTATATAAAGAATTGTTAAATTATTTATCTGCATATATTTGAAACACATTTCTATATTTATACTTTGGTTGCGATTTTTTCTGGGTGTTTTCTGGGTCTTTTCTTGCCCTTGTTGGAATTTTCTTCTGGGTTTTTTTCTGGGTTTTTTCTTGCCCACCTTCAGGGTTTTTTCCTGTTTTTTTCTGTTTTTTTTTCTTGCCCATTTTCAGGTTTTTCTCTAGGTTTCTTCTTGCCCAGCATCGGGGTATTTTTCTGGGTTTTTTCTCACCCATCTTGGGGTTTTTTCCTGGGTTTTTTCTTGCCTATCTTCGTCTGTTTTTCTGGGTTTTAAGCCAACATAGGTACATACCATGTCAGAACATACAATGTAACCCAGCTGGGGATTTTTTATTCTAAATTTAACAATGAGTTGCAAAACCTGGAAAGCACAAGTCACACACACAAGCTTAAATCCAGTCAGCATGTGCTCACACATGCAGAGACGAGCAGACACAGACACAGTCACATGCTCTCACACACGCTCACACACTCTTTCCATTTACACGCTCACTGCATCCCTTACTCGAGACGCAGAAGAAAGTGCTGTAACACATCTTCTGGCTGCTGCTCCCTGACGTCAAATGGTAGATTCTGGGGAAATCAGCAGGCTCGGGGACCTGTGAGATGACAGGAAGGGTCAATGAGTGGCTATCTGACAGCCAGGACTTGTCCCCGCTCGGGACCGATAAATTTTGTACCCAAAATCCCATAGAACACAGATGACCAGTAAAATTTTGATAAATGTTCTACCTAACTGTGACTACGTGCCAGGGCAGGGCAGCTCCGATCATAAATGGCACAATGTAAGTACACACAATATATAAGCTGAGGAAAACAGTGCAAGTGTACACAGGGTGTAAGCATACACCATATAAGGCGACACACTTACATGCTGTGTAAGTACACACGTGTACAAGTCAAGATAGGTACATACAATACAAGCCAGGACTTGATATAACTCTCTGCAAGATGAATTCTTGAACCCTATACCCTTTGAGAAGATGGAACCTCCAGCACTACTGTAGTCATCTCAGGAGGTGCATCTGAAAAAAAAGTTAGGAAAGGAGGCAGACAGTTGAAGGATAACTTAAGAGCTCCAGAAATCATTTGTCCATCGACAAATCCCATCTAGAGCCCAAGTACACCCCACATTACAAATTCCAACTCCCCATGGTTTGTCCTACTGAAGCACGCCATGCAGCAGGGCAGAACAGCTCCGGCACAAACACCTGCAGACACCCGTGACACAGAACGTGACAAACAGGGGGACGTGAAACACGACACATCATGCTTGTGGTGGGGGCCTCGAGGGAAGAGGGCAAAAGGGACCCCAAAGACACACTAGGGAACACGGCACACCGGACAACACGACGCACACCGGAGCTGTTCTGCACTGCCCGCCTGAAAGCTGCCATCAAAAGTAGAGCCTCTCCCTTTAGCTGTCCTAAGAGGCCCTTGGACAAGATTGCCTTTCCCTCTGCTCATTTTTAAATCTGCCCCAAGAACTCCCAACCCACTATTCACTCATCTCCAGGCCATGGCCCCCGACTTATCTTTTGGATGATCGGTGACGTGGATCCACGTTGCACCTGAAATGAGTCTGCCTCCGAGGGCCTCATGAGTGCCGAGGAGCCTCTTGGTCAGCTACAATAAAGTAAACCGAAACCAAAGTGTGATCCAGAGTTACGCGGGCCAAATCCCTGCAAGTCAGCTACTTGCCCTTTCCTGAGTGTGCCTGGCTCCCTCAGGCTCCAGCTTCATCCTGATTCCAAGGCTGTGGCCTTCATTAGGGGTGGCACCTGGGTAAGAGAAAGGCAAAGTTAAATGGCATTGCTGTGAGTGCAGTGGATGACCTTGTGTGCTGTAACACACGGGAATGCCTCTGCTAGGCTTCTGAACAGCCTTGTGTGGGGGGGCCCTCAAATAAACAAATAAACACCCTTTCTCACCCTGCTGCCTGCAAACCCCCTCCCAAGAACTCCTAAATGGATACCTGATCACCCTCTCTCTCCCATGCACAACCCTCAACTCACCTGAAGCTTCAATCTCAAACATCATCCTTGACACTGGGCAGACCTCTCTTGCGACATGATCCATCTGCTGAAAAATTGTTGTTCTTGAGAGCTGAGCAATAAGAACCATTTCTCTCCACTGCTCACCTTGGCTGCTGGTATCCAGATTGACTTCCTAAAAAGAAAGACAAAGAACAGTGCTGTAACACAGTCACCATACACACTTCTGCTGCAGAGACAAATGGGGCCTCACCTGCTCGGGGCAATCCCCTCAACGGGATGGGGCCCTCTGGCACCGATTCAATCCATCTCAATCTGAAAAAAAAGGTAGGACAAGAGTCAAACTGTTGCAGGATAACTGAGGAGCTCCAGATATCCTGTGTCCATCTACAAATCCCACCTAGAGTCCAACTACACCCCACATTACACATTCCAAGTCCCCGGGCCCTCTCCTATCGCACCAGGCTGTGCGGCAGGGCAGAGCAGCTCCGGCACATACGTGTGCTGACACCCGTGAATCAGGACAGGCAGGACAGGACAGACAACAGGGACACAACAGGAACAGAAATCTCTTGGCAAGGAAAATGGCTGCAAGGACTGAGAGAATGCAAAAGGAGATGACTGAGTTCAAACTGACGGTCAGCTGATGAGGCTCAGAGAACCCTGGAGGAAGAAGATGCTAACTGAAGGATTTATTCCAAGAACAGCAAAGATCGATGCCTAGGAATCCTATGCTCAGAATCCTCTGCCTGCCCTCACATTCTTACAAGTCCTACTCCACCACAATGGATCCAGGTGGGGCACAGCTGTCCGTACAGCTCAGAACAAGACCTGACAAGACACCTGACTGGATGCTTCCAAAGAGAGAAGAGAGTCTGATGCCTGTCTGAGCTCCCCAGTCAAAAGTTCTGTGGCCTGGATGCCAGGCCAGGGAATGCAGTGATCACAGATGCTAACAAGGATGCCAAGGTTTATGACAGGCCCCCCTAAGGTAAAAGACATTGCATACACAAACAACACATAATGCACAACAGACACATGACACGAGACACACCGGGACTGCTCTGCCCTGCGCTCCTCAGCACTGGGATCAAAAGTGAGACGTGGCTTGTATGGGGCCTAAGGGGCCACTTCATGAACACCCCCCACCTCCAAATCGGACCCAAAAACCCCTGCCAGTAATTCCCAAACCAGCACCATGCCTTCATCCCCTCTGTGGGTCACAGCCCTCTACTTATCTCTCAGACATCTGGGGATGCCAGTCTGTCTCAGGTGCATAGAAAGGCCACCTCGTCAGCTGGGAAGGTCCTGCTGGCACCGGGCTGGTGTCTCTCAAACAGCTAGATTAAAGAGAACCAAACATCAGTGCCTGACCTTGGCACCGCATCGGCCAAAACCCCACCACTCTGCTACTCACCGCGCTCCTAAGAAGGCCCGGCACCTCCTAACCCTGACCCTCTGCGACACCTGGAATGCAGCTACACCTGAAAGAAAGCTAGAACATATGTCAAACACCACCAGGGTAACTCACAAGCTGCAAACACCTTATGTCAATCTAGGAAGAGCAGCTAGAGCCCAAGTACAGCCCACGTCACAAATTCCAACTCCCCATGGTTTGTCCTACTGAAGCACGCCATGCAGCAGGGCAGAACAGCTCCGGCACAAATACCTGCAGACACCCGTGACACAGAACGTGACAAACAGGGGGACGTGAAACACGACACATCATGCTTGTGGTGGGGGCCTCGAGGGAAGAGGGCAAAAGGGACCCCAAAGACACACTAGGGAACACGGCACACCGGACAACACGACGCACACCGGAGCTGTTCTGCACTGCCCGCCTGAAAGCTGCCATCAAAAGTAGAGCCTCTCCCTTTAGCTGTCCTAAGAGGCCCTTGGACAAGATTGCCTTTCCCTCTGCTCATTTTTAAATCTGCCCCAAGAACTCCCAACCCACTATTCACTCATCTCCAGGCCATGGCCCCCGACTTATCTTTTGGATGATCGGTGACGTGGATCCACGTTGCACCTGAAATGAGTCTGCCTCCGAGGGCCTCATGAGTGCCGAGGAGCCTCTTGGTCAGCTACAATAAAGTAAACCGAAACCAAAGTGTGATCCAGAGTTACGCGGGCCAAATCCCTGCAAGTCAGCTACTTGCCCTTTCCTGAGTGTGCCTGGCTCCCTCAGGCTCCAGCTTCATCCTGATTCCAAGGCTGTGGCCTTCATTAGGGGTGGCACCTGGGTAAGAGAAAGGCAAAGTTAAATGGCATTGCTGTGAGTGCAGTGGATGACCTTGTGTGCTGTAACACACGGGAATGCCTCTGCTAGGCTTCTGAACAGCCTTGTGTGGGGGGGCCCTCAAATAAACAAATAAACACCCTTTCTCACCCTGCTGCCTGCAAACCCCCTCCCAAGAACTCCTAAATGGATACCTGATCACCCTCTCTCTCCCATGCACAACCCTCAACTCACCTGAAGCTTCAATCTCAAACATCATCCTTGACACTGGGCAGACCTCTCTTGCGACATGATCCATCTGCTGAAAAATTGTTGTTCTTGAGAGCTGAGCAATAAGAACCATTTCTCTCCACTGCTCACCTTGGCTGCTGGTATCCAGATTGACTTCCTAAAAAGAAAGACAAAGAACAGTGCTGTAACACAGTCACCATACACACTTCTGCTGCAGAGACAAATGGGGCCTCACCTGCTCGGGGCAATCCCCTCAACGGGATGGGGCCCTCTGGCACCGATTCAATCCATCTCAATCTGAAAAAAAAGGTAGGACAAGAGTCAAACTGTTGCAGGATAACTGAGGAGCTCCAGATATCCTGTGTCCATCTACAAATCCCACCTAGAGTCCAACTACACCCCACATTACACATTCCAAGTCCCCGGGCCCTCTCCTATCGCACCAGGCTGTGCGGCAGGGCAGAGCAGCTCCGGCACATACGTGTGCTGACACCCGTGAATCAGGACAGGCAGGACAGGACAGACAACAGGGACACAACAGGAACAGAAATCTCTTGGCAAGGAAAATGGCTGCAAGGACTGAGAGAATGCAAAAGGAGATGACTGAGTTCAAACTGACGGTCAGCTGATGAGGCTCAGAGAACCCTGGAGGAAGAAGATGCTAACTGAAGGATTTATTCCAAGAACAGCAAAGATCGATGCCTAGGAATCCTATGCTCAGAATCCTCTGCCTGCCCTCACATTCTTACAAGTCCTACTCCACCACAATGGATCCAGGTGGGGCACAGCTGTCCGTACAGCTCAGAACAAGACCTGACAAGACACCTGACTGGATGCTTCCAAAGAGAGAAGAGAGTCTGATGCCTGTCTGAGCTCCCCAGTCAAAAGTTCTGTGGCCTGGATGCCAGGCCAGGGAATGCAGTGATCACAGATGCTAACAAGGATGCCAGGGTTTATGACAGGCCCCCCTAAGGTAAAAGACATTGCATACACAAACAACACATAATGCACAACAGACACATGACACGAGACACACCGGGACTGCTCTGCCCTGCGCTCCTCAGCACTGGGATCAAAAGTGAGACGTGGCTTGTATGGGGCCTAAGGGGCCACTTCATGAACACCCCCCACCTCCAAATCGGACCCAAAAACCCCTGCCAGTAATTCCCAAACCAGCACCATGCCTTCATCCCCTCTGTGGGTCACAGCCCTCTACTTATCTCTCAGACATCTGGGGATGCCAGTCTGTCTCAGGTGCATAGAAAGGCCACCTCGTCAGCTGGGAAGGTCCTGCTGGCACCGGGCTGGTGTCTCTCAAACAGCTAGATTAAAGAGAACCAAACATCAGTGCCTGACCTTGGCACCGCATCGGCCAAAACCCCACCACTCTGCTACTCACCGCGCTCCTAAGAAGGCCCGGCACCTCCTAACCCTGACCCTCTGCGACACCTGGAATGCAGCTACACCTGAAAGAAAGCTAGAACATATGTCAAACACCACCAGGGTAACTCACAAGCTGCAAACACCTTATGTCAATCTAGGAAGAGCAGCTAGAGCCCAAGTACAGCCCACGTCACAAATTCCAACTCCCCATGGTTTGTCCTACTGAAGCACGCCATGCAGCAGGGCAGAACAGCTCCGGCACAAACACCTGCAGACACCCGTGACACAGAACGTGACAAACAGGGGGACGTGAAACACGACACATCATGCTTGTGGTGGGGGCCTCGAGGGAAGAGGGCAAAAGGGACCCCAAAGACACACTAGGGAACACGGCACACCGGACAACACGACGCACACCGGAGCTGTTCTGCACTGCCCGCCTGAAAGCTGCCATCAAAAGTAGAGCCTCTCCCTTTAGCTGTCCTAAGAGGCCCTTGGACAAGATTGCCTTTCCCTCTGCTCATTTTTAAATCTGCCCCAAGAACTCCCAACCCACTATTCACTCATCTCCAGGCCATGGCCCCCGACTTATCTTTTGGATGATCGGTGACGTGGATCCACGTTGCACCTGAAATGAGTCTGCCTCCGAGGGCCTCATGAGTGCCGAGGAGCCTCTTGGTCAGCTACAATAAAGTAAACCGAAACCAAAGTGTGATCCAGAGTTACGCGGGCCAAATCCCTGCAAGTCAGCTACTTGCCCTTTCCTGAGTGTGCCTGGCTCCCTCAGGCTCCAGCTTCATCCTGATTCCAAGGCTGTGGCCTTCATTAGGGGTGGCACCTGGGTAAGAGAAAGGCAAAGTTAAATGGCATTGCTGTGAGTGCAGTGGATGACCTTGTGTGCTGTAACACACGGGAATGCCTCTGCTAGGCTTCTGAACAGCCTTGTGTGGGGGGGCCCTCAAATAAACAAATAAACACCCTTTCTCACCCTGCTGCCTGCAAACCCCCTCCCAAGAACTCCTAAATGGATACCTGATCACCCTCTCTCTCCCATGCACAACCCTCAACTCACCTGAAGCTTCAATCTCAAACATCATCCTTGACACTGGGCAGACCTCTCTTGCGACATGATCCATCTGCTGAAAAATTGTTGTTCTTGAGAGCTGAGCAATAAGAACCATTTCTCTCCACTGCTCACCTTGGCTGCTGGTATCCAGATTGACTTCCTAAAAAGAAAGACAAAGAACAGTGCTGTAACACAGTCACCATACACACTTCTGCTGCAGAGACAAATGGGGCCTCACCTGCTCGGGGCAATCCCCTCAACGGGATGGGGCCCTCTGGCACCGATTCAATCCATCTCAATCTGAAAAAAAAGGTAGGACAAGAGTCAAACTGTTGCAGGATAACTGAGGAGCTCCAGATATCCTGTGTCCATCTACAAATCCCACCTAGAGTCCAACTACACCCCACATTACACATTCCAAGTCCCCGGGCCCTCTCCTATCGCACCAGGCTGTGCGGCAGGGCAGAGCAGCTCCGGCACATACGTGTGCTGACACCCGTGAATCAGGACAGGCAGGACAGGACAGACAACAGGGACACAACAGGAACAGAAATCTCTTGGCAAGGAAAATGGCTGCAAGGACTGAGAGAATGCAAAAGGAGATGACTGAGTTCAAACTGACGGTCAGCTGATGAGGCTCAGAGAACCCTGGAGGAAGAAGATGCTAACTGAAGGATTTATTCCAAGAACAGCAAAGATCGATGCCTAGGAATCCTATGCTCAGAATCCTCTGCCTGCCCTCACATTCTTACAAGTCCTACTCCACCACAATGGATCCAGGTGGGGCACAGCTGTCCGTACAGCTCAGAACAAGACCTGACAAGACACCTGACTGGATGCTTCCAAAGAGAGAAGAGAGTCTGATGCCTGTCTGAGCTCCCCAGTCAAAAGTTCTGTGGCCTGGATGCCAGGCCAGGGAATGCAGTGATCACAGATGCTAACAAGGATGCCAGGGTTTATGACAGGCCCCCCTAAGGTAAAAGACATTGCATACACAAACAACACATAATGCACAACAGACACATGACACGAGACACACCGGGACTGCTCTGCCCTGCGCTCCTCAGCACTGGGATCAAAAGTGAGACGTGGCTTGTATGGGGCCTAAGGGGCCACTTCATGAACACCCCCCACCTCCAAATCGGACCCAAAAACCCCTGCCAGTAATTCCCAAACCAGCACCATGCCTTCATCCCCTCTGTGGGTCACAGCCCTCTACTTATCTCTCAGACATCTGGGGATGCCAGTCTGTCTCAGGTGCATAGAAAGGCCACCTCGTCAGCTGGGAAGGTCCTGCTGGCACCGGGCTGGTGTCTCTCAAACAGCTAGATTAAAGAGAACCAAACATCAGTGCCTGACCTTGGCACCGCATCGGCCAAAACCCCACCACTCTGCTACTCACCGCGCTCCTAAGAAGGCCCGGCACCTCCTAACCCTGACCCTCTGCGACACCTGGAATGCAGCTACACCTGAAAGAAAGCTAGAACATATGTCAAACACCACCAGGGTAACTCACAAGCTGCAAACACCTTATGTCAATCTAGGAAGAGCAGCTAGAGCCCAAGTACAGCCCACGTCACAAATTCCAACTCCCCATGGTTTGTCCTACTGAAGCACGCCATGCAGCAGGGCAGAACAGCTCCGGCACAAATACCTGCAGACACCCGTGACACAGAACGTGACAAACAGGGGGACGTGAAACACGACACATCATGCTTGTGGTGGGGGCCTCGAGGGAAGAGGGCAAAAGGGACCCCAAAGACACACTAGGGAACACGGCACACCGGACAACACGACGCACACCGGAGCTGTTCTGCACTGCCCGCCTGAAAGCTGCCATCAAAAGTAGAGCCTCTCCCTTTAGCTGTCCTAAGAGGCCCTTGGACAAGATTGCCTTTCCCTCTGCTCATTTTTAAATCTGCCCCAAGAACTCCCAACCCACTATTCACTCATCTCCAGGCCATGGCCCCCGACTTATCTTTTGGATGATCGGTGACGTGGATCCACGTTGCACCTGAAATGAGTCTGCCTCCGAGGGCCTCATGAGTGCCGAGGAGCCTCTTGGTCAGCTACAATAAAGTAAACCGAAACCAAAGTGTGATCCAGAGTTACGCGGGCCAAATCCCTGCAAGTCAGCTACTTGCCCTTTCCTGAGTGTGCCTGGCTCCCTCAGGCTCCAGCTTCATCCTGATTCCAAGGCTGTGGCCTTCATTAGGGGTGGCACCTGGGTAAGAGAAAGGCAAAGTTAAATGGCATTGCTGTGAGTGCAGTGGATGACCTTGTGTGCTGTAACACACGGGAATGCCTCTGCTAGGCTTCTGAACAGCCTTGTGTGGGGGGGCCCTCAAATAAACAAATAAACACCCTTTCTCACCCTGCTGCCTGCAAACCCCCTCCCAAGAACTCCTAAATGGATACCTGATCACCCTCTCTCTCCCATGCACAACCCTCAACTCACCTGAAGCTTCAATCTCAAACATCATCCTTGACACTGGGCAGACCTCTCTTGCGACATGATCCATCTGCTGAAAAATTGTTGTTCTTGAGAGCTGAGCAATAAGAACCATTTCTCTCCACTGCTCACCTTGGCTGCTGGTATCCAGATTGACTTCCTAAAAAGAAAGACAAAGAACAGTGCTGTAACACAGTCACCATACACACTTCTGCTGCAGAGACAAATGGGGCCTCACCTGCTCGGGGCAATCCCCTCAACGGGATGGGGCCCTCTGGCACCGATTCAATCCATCTCAATCTGAAAAAAAAGGTAGGACAAGAGTCAAACTGTTGCAGGATAACTGAGGAGCTCCAGATATCCTGTGTCCATCTACAAATCCCACCTAGAGTCCAACTACACCCCACATTACACATTCCAAGTCCCCGGGCCCTCTCCTATCGCACCAGGCTGTGCGGCAGGGCAGAGCAGCTCCGGCACATACGTGTGCTGACACCCGTGAATCAGGACAGGCAGGACAGGACAGACAACAGGGACACAACAGGAACAGAAATCTCTTGGCAAGGAAAATGGCTGCAAGGACTGAGAGAATGCAAAAGGAGATGACTGAGTTCAAACTGACGGTCAGCTGATGAGGCTCAGAGAACCCTGGAGGAAGAAGATGCTAACTGAAGGATTTATTCCAAGAACAGCAAAGATCGATGCCTAGGAATCCTATGCTCAGAATCCTCTGCCTGCCCTCACATTCTTACAAGTCCTACTCCACCACAATGGATCCAGGTGGGGCACAGCTGTCCGTACAGCTCAGAACAAGACCTGACAAGACACCTGACTGGATGCTTCCAAAGAGAGAAGAGAGTCTGATGCCTGTCTGAGCTCCCCAGTCAAAAGTTCTGTGGCCTGGATGCCAGGCCAGGGAATGCAGTGATCACAGATGCTAACAAGGATGCCAAGGTTTATGACAGGCCCCCCTAAGGTAAAAGACATTGCATACACAAACAACACATAATGCACAACAGACACATGACACGAGACACACCGGGACTGCTCTGCCCTGCGCTCCTCAGCACTGGGATCAAAAGTGAGACGTGGCTTGTATGGGGCCTAAGGGGCCACTTCATGAACACCCCCCACCTCCAAATCGGACCCAAAAACCCCTGCCAGTAATTCCCAAACCAGCACCATGCCTTCATCCCCTCTGTGGGTCACAGCCCTCTACTTATCTCTCAGACATCTGGGGATGCCAGTCTGTCTCAGGTGCATAGAAAGGCCACCTCGTCAGCTGGGAAGGTCCTGCTGGCACCGGGCTGGTGTCTCTCAAACAGCTAGATTAAAGAGAACCAAACATCAGTGCCTGACCTTGGCACCGCATCGGCCAAAACCCCACCACTCTGCTACTCACCGCGCTCCTAAGAAGGCCCGGCACCTCCTAACCCTGACCCTCTGCGACACCTGGAATGCAGCTACACCTGAAAGAAAGCTAGAACATATGTCAAACACCACCAGGGTAACTCACAAGCTGCAAACACCTTATGTCAATCTAGGAAGAGCAGCTAGAGCCCAAGTACAGCCCACGTCACAAATTCCAACTCCCCATGGTTTGTCCTACTGAAGCACGCCATGCAGCAGGGCAGAACAGCTCCGGCACAAATACCTGCAGACACCCGTGACACAGAACGTGACAAACAGGGGGACGTGAAACACGACACATCATGCTTGTGGTGGGGGCCTCGAGGGAAGAGGGCAAAAGGGACCCCAAAGACACACTAGGGAACACGGCACACCGGACAACACGACGCACACCGGAGCTGTTCTGCACTGCCCGCCTGAAAGCTGCCATCAAAAGTAGAGCCTCTCCCTTTAGCTGTCCTAAGAGGCCCTTGGACAAGATTGCCTTTCCCTCTGCTCATTTTTAAATCTGCCCCAAGAACTCCCAACCCACTATTCACTCATCTCCAGGCCATGGCCCCCGACTTATCTTTTGGATGATCGGTGACGTGGATCCACGTTGCACCTGAAATGAGTCTGCCTCCGAGGGCCTCATGAGTGCCGAGGAGCCTCTTGGTCAGCTACAATAAAGTAAACCGAAACCAAAGTGTGATCCAGAGTTACGCGGGCCAAATCCCTGCAAGTCAGCTACTTGCCCTTTCCTGAGTGTGCCTGGCTCCCTCAGGCTCCAGCTTCATCCTGATTCCAAGGCTGTGGCCTTCATTAGGGGTGGCACCTGGGTAAGAGAAAGGCAAAGTTAAATGGCATTGCTGTGAGTGCAGTGGATGACCTTGTGTGCTGTAACACACGGGAATGCCTCTGCTAGGCTTCTGAACAGCCTTGTGTGGGGGGGCCCTCAAATAAACAAATAAACACCCTTTCTCACCCTGCTGCCTGCAAACCCCCTCCCAAGAACTCCTAAATGGATACCTGATCACCCTCTCTCTCCCATGCACAACCCTCAACTCACCTGAAGCTTCAATCTCAAACATCATCCTTGACACTGGGCAGACCTCTCTTGCGACATGATCCATCTGCTGAAAAATTGTTGTTCTTGAGAGCTGAGCAATAAGAACCATTTCTCTCCACTGCTCACCTTGGCTGCTGGTATCCAGATTGACTTCCTAAAAAGAAAGACAAAGAACAGTGCTGTAACACAGTCACCATACACACTTCTGCTGCAGAGACAAATGGGGCCTCACCTGCTCGGGGCAATCCCCTCAACGGGATGGGGCCCTCTGGCACCGATTCAATCCATCTCAATCTGAAAAAAAAGGTAGGACAAGAGTCAAACTGTTGCAGGATAACTGAGGAGCTCCAGATATCCTGTGTCCATCTACAAATCCCACCTAGAGTCCAACTACACCCCACATTACACATTCCAAGTCCCCGGGCCCTCTCCTATCGCACCAGGCTGTGCGGCAGGGCAGAGCAGCTCCGGCACATACGTGTGCTGACACCCGTGAATCAGGACAGGCAGGACAGGACAGACAACAGGGACACAACAGGAACAGAAATCTCTTGGCAAGGAAAATGGCTGCAAGGACTGAGAGAATGCAAAAGGAGATGACTGAGTTCAAACTGACGGTCAGCTGATGAGGCTCAGAGAACCCTGGAGGAAGAAGATGCTAACTGAAGGATTTATTCCAAGAACAGCAAAGATCGATGCCTAGGAATCCTATGCTCAGAATCCTCTGCCTGCCCTCACATTCTTACAAGTCCTACTCCACCACAATGGATCCAGGTGGGGCACAGCTGTCCGTACAGCTCAGAACAAGACCTGACAAGACACCTGACTGGATGCTTCCAAAGAGAGAAGAGAGTCTGATGCCTGTCTGAGCTCCCCAGTCAAAAGTTCTGTGGCCTGGATGCCAGGCCAGGGAATGCAGTGATCACAGATGCTAACAAGGATGCCAGGGTTTATGACAGGCCCCCCTAAGGTAAAAGACATTGCATACACAAACAACACATAATGCACAACAGACACATGACACGAGACACACCGGGACTGCTCTGCCCTGCGCTCCTCAGCACTGGGATCAAAAGTGAGACGTGGCTTGTATGGGGCCTAAGGGGCCACTTCATGAACACCCCCCACCTCCAAATCGGACCCAAAAACCCCTGCCAGTAATTCCCAAACCAGCACCATGCCTTCATCCCCTCTGTGGGTCACAGCCCTCTACTTATCTCTCAGACATCTGGGGATGCCAGTCTGTCTCAGGTGCATAGAAAGGCCACCTCGTCAGCTGGGAAGGTCCTGCTGGCACCGGGCTGGTGTCTCTCAAACAGCTAGATTAAAGAGAACCAAACATCAGTGCCTGACCTTGGCACCGCATCGGCCAAAACCCCACCACTCTGCTACTCACCGCGCTCCTAAGAAGGCCCGGCACCTCCTAACCCTGACCCTCTGCGACACCTGGAATGCAGCTACACCTGAAAGAAAGCTAGAACATATGTCAAACACCACCAGGGTAACTCACAAGCTGCAAACACCTTATGTCAATCTAGGAAGAGCAGCTAGAGCCCAAGTACAGCCCACGTCACAAATTCCAACTCCCCATGGTTTGTCCTACTGAAGCACGCCATGCAGCAGGGCAGAACAGCTCCGGCACAAATACCTGCAGACACCCGTGACACAGAACGTGACAAACAGGGGGACGTGAAACACGACACATCATGCTTGTGGTGGGGGCCTCGAGGGAAGAGGGCAAAAGGGACCCCAAAGACACACTAGGGAACACGGCACACCGGACAACACGACGCACACCGGAGCTGTTCTGCACTGCCCGCCTGAAAGCTGCCATCAAAAGTAGAGCCTCTCCCTTTAGCTGTCCTAAGAGGCCCTTGGACAAGATTGCCTTTCCCTCTGCTCATTTTTAAATCTGCCCCAAGAACTCCCAACCCACTATTCACTCATCTCCAGGCCATGGCCCCCGACTTATCTTTTGGATGATCGGTGACGTGGATCCACGTTGCACCTGAAATGAGTCTGCCTCCGAGGGCCTCATGAGTGCCGAGGAGCCTCTTGGTCAGCTACAATAAAGTAAACCGAAACCAAAGTGTGATCCAGAGTTACGCGGGCCAAATCCCTGCAAGTCAGCTACTTGCCCTTTCCTGAGTGTGCCTGGCTCCCTCAGGCTCCAGCTTCATCCTGATTCCAAGGCTGTGGCCTTCATTAGGGGTGGCACCTGGGTAAGAGAAAGGCAAAGTTAAATGGCATTGCTGTGAGTGCAGTGGATGACCTTGTGTGCTGTAACACACGGGAATGCCTCTGCTAGGCTTCTGAACAGCCTTGTGTGGGGGGGCCCTCAAATAAACAAATAAACACCCTTTCTCACCCTGCTGCCTGCAAACCCCCTCCCAAGAACTCCTAAATGGATACCTGATCACCCTCTCTCTCCCATGCACAACCCTCAACTCACCTGAAGCTTCAATCTCAAACATCATCCTTGACACTGGGCAGACCTCTCTTGCGACATGATCCATCTGCTGAAAAATTGTTGTTCTTGAGAGCTGAGCAATAAGAACCATTTCTCTCCACTGCTCACCTTGGCTGCTGGTATCCAGATTGACTTCCTAAAAAGAAAGACAAAGAACAGTGCTGTAACACAGTCACCATACACACTTCTGCTGCAGAGACAAATGGGGCCTCACCTGCTCGGGGCAATCCCCTCAACGGGATGGGGCCCTCTGGCACCGATTCAATCCATCTCAATCTGAAAAAAAAGGTAGGACAAGAGTCAAACTGTTGCAGGATAACTGAGGAGCTCCAGATATCCTGTGTCCATCTACAAATCCCACCTAGAGTCCAACTACACCCCACATTACACATTCCAAGTCCCCGGGCCCTCTCCTATCGCACCAGGCTGTGCGGCAGGGCAGAGCAGCTCCGGCACATACGTGTGCTGACACCCGTGAATCAGGACAGGCAGGACAGGACAGACAACAGGGACACAACAGGAACAGAAATCTCTTGGCAAGGAAAATGGCTGCAAGGACTGAGAGAATGCAAAAGGAGATGACTGAGTTCAAACTGACGGTCAGCTGATGAGGCTCAGAGAACCCTGGAGGAAGAAGATGCTAACTGAAGGATTTATTCCAAGAACAGCAAAGATCGATGCCTAGGAATCCTATGCTCAGAATCCTCTGCCTGCCCTCACATTCTTACAAGTCCTACTCCACCACAATGGATCCAGGTGGGGCACAGCTGTCCGTACAGCTCAGAACAAGACCTGACAAGACACCTGACTGGATGCTTCCAAAGAGAGAAGAGAGTCTGATGCCTGTCTGAGCTCCCCAGTCAAAAGTTCTGTGGCCTGGATGCCAGGCCAGGGAATGCAGTGATCACAGATGCTAACAAGGATGCCAAGGTTTATGACAGGCCCCCCTAAGGTAAAAGACATTGCATACACAAACAACACATAATGCACAACAGACACATGACACGAGACACACCGGGACTGCTCTGCCCTGCGCTCCTCAGCACTGGGATCAAAAGTGAGACGTGGCTTGTATGGGGCCTAAGGGGCCACTTCATGAACACCCCCCACCTCCAAATCGGACCCAAAAACCCCTGCCAGTAATTCCCAAACCAGCACCATGCCTTCATCCCCTCTGTGGGTCACAGCCCTCTACTTATCTCTCAGACATCTGGGGATGCCAGTCTGTCTCAGGTGCATAGAAAGGCCACCTCGTCAGCTGGGAAGGTCCTGCTGGCACCGGGCTGGTGTCTCTCAAACAGCTAGATTAAAGAGAACCAAACATCAGTGCCTGACCTTGGCACCGCATCGGCCAAAACCCCACCACTCTGCTACTCACCGCGCTCCTAAGAAGGCCCGGCACCTCCTAACCCTGACCCTCTGCGACACCTGGAATGCAGCTACACCTGAAAGAAAGCTAGAACATATGTCAAACACCACCAGGGTAACTCACAAGCTGCAAACACCTTATGTCAATCTAGGAAGAGCAGCTAGAGCCCAAGTACAGCCCACGTCACAAATTCCAACTCCCCATGGTTTGTCCTACTGAAGCACGCCATGCAGCAGGGCAGAACAGCTCCGGCACAAATACCTGCAGACACCCGTGACACAGAACGTGACAAACAGGGGGACGTGAAACACGACACATCATGCTTGTGGTGGGGGCCTCGAGGGAAGAGGGCAAAAGGGACCCCAAAGACACACTAGGGAACACGGCACACCGGACAACACGACGCACACCGGAGCTGTTCTGCACTGCCCGCCTGAAAGCTGCCATCAAAAGTAGAGCCTCTCCCTTTAGCTGTCCTAAGAGGCCCTTGGACAAGATTGCCTTTCCCTCTGCTCATTTTTAAATCTGCCCCAAGAACTCCCAACCCACTATTCACTCATCTCCAGGCCATGGCCCCCGACTTATCTTTTGGATGATCGGTGACGTGGATCCACGTTGCACCTGAAATGAGTCTGCCTCCGAGGGCCTCATGAGTGCCGAGGAGCCTCTTGGTCAGCTACAATAAAGTAAACCGAAACCAAAGTGTGATCCAGAGTTACGCGGGCCAAATCCCTGCAAGTCAGCTACTTGCCCTTTCCTGAGTGTGCCTGGCTCCCTCAGGCTCCAGCTTCATCCTGATTCCAAGGCTGTGGCCTTCATTAGGGGTGGCACCTGGGTAAGAGAAAGGCAAAGTTAAATGGCATTGCTGTGAGTGCAGTGGATGACCTTGTGTGCTGTAACACACGGGAATGCCTCTGCTAGGCTTCTGAACAGCCTTGTGTGGGGGGGCCCTCAAATAAACAAATAAACACCCTTTCTCACCCTGCTGCCTGCAAACCCCCTCCCAAGAACTCCTAAATGGATACCTGATCACCCTCTCTCTCCCATGCACAACCCTCAACTCACCTGAAGCTTCAATCTCAAACATCATCCTTGACACTGGGCAGACCTCTCTTGCGACATGATCCATCTGCTGAAAAATTGTTGTTCTTGAGAGCTGAGCAATAAGAACCATTTCTCTCCACTGCTCACCTTGGCTGCTGGTATCCAGATTGACTTCCTAAAAAGAAAGACAAAGAACAGTGCTGTAACACAGTCACCATACACACTTCTGCTGCAGAGACAAATGGGGCCTCACCTGCTCGGGGCAATCCCCTCAACGGGATGGGGCCCTCTGGCACCGATTCAATCCATCTCAATCTGAAAAAAAAGGTAGGACAAGAGTCAAACTGTTGCAGGATAACTGAGGAGCTCCAGATATCCTGTGTCCATCTACAAATCCCACCTAGAGTCCAACTACACCCCACATTACACATTCCAAGTCCCCGGGCCCTCTCCTATCGCACCAGGCTGTGCGGCAGGGCAGAGCAGCTCCGGCACATACGTGTGCTGACACCCGTGAATCAGGACAGGCAGGACAGGACAGACAACAGGGACACAACAGGAACAGAAATCTCTTGGCAAGGAAAATGGCTGCAAGGACTGAGAGAATGCAAAAGGAGATGACTGAGTTCAAACTGACGGTCAGCTGATGAGGCTCAGAGAACCCTGGAGGAAGAAGATGCTAACTGAAGGATTTATTCCAAGAACAGCAAAGATCGATGCCTAGGAATCCTATGCTCAGAATCCTCTGCCTGCCCTCACATTCTTACAAGTCCTACTCCACCACAATGGATCCAGGTGGGGCACAGCTGTCCGTACAGCTCAGAACAAGACCTGACAAGACACCTGACTGGATGCTTCCAAAGAGAGAAGAGAGTCTGATGCCTGTCTGAGCTCCCCAGTCAAAAGTTCTGTGGCCTGGATGCCAGGCCAGGGAATGCAGTGATCACAGATGCTAACAAGGATGCCAAGGTTTATGACAGGCCCCCCTAAGGTAAAAGACATTGCATACACAAACAACACATAATGCACAACAGACACATGACACGAGACACACCGGGACTGCTCTGCCCTGCGCTCCTCAGCACTGGGATCAAAAGTGAGACGTGGCTTGTATGGGGCCTAAGGGGCCACTTCATGAACACCCCCCACCTCCAAATCGGACCCAAAAACCCCTGCCAGTAATTCCCAAACCAGCACCATGCCTTCATCCCCTCTGTGGGTCACAGCCCTCTACTTATCTCTCAGACATCTGGGGATGCCAGTCTGTCTCAGGTGCATAGAAAGGCCACCTCGTCAGCTGGGAAGGTCCTGCTGGCACCGGGCTGGTGTCTCTCAAACAGCTAGATTAAAGAGAACCAAACATCAGTGCCTGACCTTGGCACCGCATCGGCCAAAACCCCACCACTCTGCTACTCACCGCGCTCCTAAGAAGGCCCGGCACCTCCTAACCCTGACCCTCTGCGACACCTGGAATGCAGCTACACCTGAAAGAAAGCTAGAACATATGTCAAACACCACCAGGGTAACTCACAAGCTGCAAACACCTTATGTCAATCTAGGAAGAGCAGCTAGAGCCCAAGTACAGCCCACGTCACAAATTCCAACTCCCCATGGTTTGTCCTACTGAAGCACGCCATGCAGCAGGGCAGAACAGCTCCGGCACAAATACCTGCAGACACCCGTGACACAGAACGTGACAAACAGGGGGACGTGAAACACGACACATCATGCTTGTGGTGGGGGCCTCGAGGGAAGAGGGCAAAAGGGACCCCAAAGACACACTAGGGAACACGGCACACCGGACAACACGACGCACACCGGAGCTGTTCTGCACTGCCCGCCTGAAAGCTGCCATCAAAAGTAGAGCCTCTCCCTTTAGCTGTCCTAAGAGGCCCTTGGACAAGATTGCCTTTCCCTCTGCTCATTTTTAAATCTGCCCCAAGAACTCCCAACCCACTATTCACTCATCTCCAGGCCATGGCCCCCGACTTATCTTTTGGATGATCGGTGACGTGGATCCACGTTGCACCTGAAATGAGTCTGCCTCCGAGGGCCTCATGAGTGCCGAGGAGCCTCTTGGTCAGCTACAATAAAGTAAACCGAAACCAAAGTGTGATCCAGAGTTACGCGGGCCAAATCCCTGCAAGTCAGCTACTTGCCCTTTCCTGAGTGTGCCTGGCTCCCTCAGGCTCCAGCTTCATCCTGATTCCAAGGCTGTGGCCTTCATTAGGGGTGGCACCTGGGTAAGAGAAAGGCAAAGTTAAATGGCATTGCTGTGAGTGCAGTGGATGACCTTGTGTGCTGTAACACACGGGAATGCCTCTGCTAGGCTTCTGAACAGCCTTGTGTGGGGGGGCCCTCAAATAAACAAATAAACACCCTTTCTCACCCTGCTGCCTGCAAACCCCCTCCCAAGAACTCCTAAATGGATACCTGATCACCCTCTCTCTCCCATGCACAACCCTCAACTCACCTGAAGCTTCAATCTCAAACATCATCCTTGACACTGGGCAGACCTCTCTTGCGACATGATCCATCTGCTGAAAAATTGTTGTTCTTGAGAGCTGAGCAATAAGAACCATTTCTCTCCACTGCTCACCTTGGCTGCTGGTATCCAGATTGACTTCCTAAAAAGAAAGACAAAGAACAGTGCTGTAACACAGTCACCATACACACTTCTGCTGCAGAGACAAATGGGGCCTCACCTGCTCGGGGCAATCCCCTCAACGGGATGGGGCCCTCTGGCACCGATTCAATCCATCTCAATCTGAAAAAAAAGGTAGGACAAGAGTCAAACTGTTGCAGGATAACTGAGGAGCTCCAGATATCCTGTGTCCATCTACAAATCCCACCTAGAGTCCAACTACACCCCACATTACACATTCCAAGTCCCCGGGCCCTCTCCTATCGCACCAGGCTGTGCGGCAGGGCAGAGCAGCTCCGGCACATACGTGTGCTGACACCCGTGAATCAGGACAGGCAGGACAGGACAGACAACAGGGACACAACAGGAACAGAAATCTCTTGGCAAGGAAAATGGCTGCAAGGACTGAGAGAATGCAAAAGGAGATGACTGAGTTCAAACTGACGGTCAGCTGATGAGGCTCAGAGAACCCTGGAGGAAGAAGATGCTAACTGAAGGATTTATTCCAAGAACAGCAAAGATCGATGCCTAGGAATCCTATGCTCAGAATCCTCTGCCTGCCCTCACATTCTTACAAGTCCTACTCCACCACAATGGATCCAGGTGGGGCACAGCTGTCCGTACAGCTCAGAACAAGACCTGACAAGACACCTGACTGGATGCTTCCAAAGAGAGAAGAGAGTCTGATGCCTGTCTGAGCTCCCCAGTCAAAAGTTCTGTGGCCTGGATGCCAGGCCAGGGAATGCAGTGATCACAGATGCTAACAAGGATGCCAGGGTTTATGACAGGCCCCCCTAAGGTAAAAGACATTGCATACACAAACAACACATAATGCACAACAGACACATGACACGAGACACACCGGGACTGCTCTGCCCTGCGCTCCTCAGCACTGGGATCAAAAGTGAGACGTGGCTTGTATGGGGCCTAAGGGGCCACTTCATGAACACCCCCCACCTCCAAATCGGACCCAAAAACCCCTGCCAGTAATTCCCAAACCAGCACCATGCCTTCATCCCCTCTGTGGGTCACAGCCCTCTACTTATCTCTCAGACATCTGGGGATGCCAGTCTGTCTCAGGTGCATAGAAAGGCCACCTCGTCAGCTGGGAAGGTCCTGCTGGCACCGGGCTGGTGTCTCTCAAACAGCTAGATTAAAGAGAACCAAACATCAGTGCCTGACCTTGGCACCGCATCGGCCAAAACCCCACCACTCTGCTACTCACCGCGCTCCTAAGAAGGCCCGGCACCTCCTAACCCTGACCCTCTGCGACACCTGGAATGCAGCTACACCTGAAAGAAAGCTAGAACATATGTCAAACACCACCAGGGTAACTCACAAGCTGCAAACACCTTATGTCAATCTAGGAAGAGCAGCTAGAGCCCAAGTACAGCCCACGTCACAAATTCCAACTCCCCATGGTTTGTCCTACTGAAGCACGCCATGCAGCAGGGCAGAACAGCTCCGGCACAAATACCTGCAGACACCCGTGACACAGAACGTGACAAACAGGGGGACGTGAAACACGACACATCATGCTTGTGGTGGGGGCCTCGAGGGAAGAGGGCAAAAGGGACCCCAAAGACACACTAGGGAACACGGCACACCGGACAACACGACGCACACCGGAGCTGTTCTGCACTGCCCGCCTGAAAGCTGCCATCAAAAGTAGAGCCTCTCCCTTTAGCTGTCCTAAGAGGCCCTTGGACAAGATTGCCTTTCCCTCTGCTCATTTTTAAATCTGCCCCAAGAACTCCCAACCCACTATTCACTCATCTCCAGGCCATGGCCCCCGACTTATCTTTTGGATGATCGGTGACGTGGATCCACGTTGCACCTGAAATGAGTCTGCCTCCGAGGGCCTCATGAGTGCCGAGGAGCCTCTTGGTCAGCTACAATAAAGTAAACCGAAACCAAAGTGTGATCCAGAGTTACGCGGGCCAAATCCCTGCAAGTCAGCTACTTGCCCTTTCCTGAGTGTGCCTGGCTCCCTCAGGCTCCAGCTTCATCCTGATTCCAAGGCTGTGGCCTTCATTAGGGGTGGCACCTGGGTAAGAGAAAGGCAAAGTTAAATGGCATTGCTGTGAGTGCAGTGGATGACCTTGTGTGCTGTAACACACGGGAATGCCTCTGCTAGGCTTCTGAACAGCCTTGTGTGGGGGGGCCCTCAAATAAACAAATAAACACCCTTTCTCACCCTGCTGCCTGCAAACCCCCTCCCAAGAACTCCTAAATGGATACCTGATCACCCTCTCTCTCCCATGCACAACCCTCAACTCACCTGAAGCTTCAATCTCAAACATCATCCTTGACACTGGGCAGACCTCTCTTGCGACATGATCCATCTGCTGAAAAATTGTTGTTCTTGAGAGCTGAGCAATAAGAACCATTTCTCTCCACTGCTCACCTTGGCTGCTGGTATCCAGATTGACTTCCTAAAAAGAAAGACAAAGAACAGTGCTGTAACACAGTCACCATACACACTTCTGCTGCAGAGACAAATGGGGCCTCACCTGCTCGGGGCAATCCCCTCAACGGGATGGGGCCCTCTGGCACCGATTCAATCCATCTCAATCTGAAAAAAAAGGTAGGACAAGAGTCAAACTGTTGCAGGATAACTGAGGAGCTCCAGATATCCTGTGTCCATCTACAAATCCCACCTAGAGTCCAACTACACCCCACATTACACATTCCAAGTCCCCGGGCCCTCTCCTATCGCACCAGGCTGTGCGGCAGGGCAGAGCAGCTCCGGCACATACGTGTGCTGACACCCGTGAATCAGGACAGGCAGGACAGGACAGACAACAGGGACACAACAGGAACAGAAATCTCTTGGCAAGGAAAATGGCTGCAAGGACTGAGAGAATGCAAAAGGAGATGACTGAGTTCAAACTGACGGTCAGCTGATGAGGCTCAGAGAACCCTGGAGGAAGAAGATGCTAACTGAAGGATTTATTCCAAGAACAGCAAAGATCGATGCCTAGGAATCCTATGCTCAGAATCCTCTGCCTGCCCTCACATTCTTACAAGTCCTACTCCACCACAATGGATCCAGGTGGGGCACAGCTGTCCGTACAGCTCAGAACAAGACCTGACAAGACACCTGACTGGATGCTTCCAAAGAGAGAAGAGAGTCTGATGCCTGTCTGAGCTCCCCAGTCAAAAGTTCTGTGGCCTGGATGCCAGGCCAGGGAATGCAGTGATCACAGATGCTAACAAGGATGCCAAGGTTTATGACAGGCCCCCCTAAGGTAAAAGACATTGCATACACAAACAACACATAATGCACAACAGACACATGACACGAGACACACCGGGACTGCTCTGCCCTGCGCTCCTCAGCACTGGGATCAAAAGTGAGACGTGGCTTGTATGGGGCCTAAGGGGCCACTTCATGAACACCCCCCACCTCCAAATCGGACCCAAAAACCCCTGCCAGTAATTCCCAAACCAGCACCATGCCTTCATCCCCTCTGTGGGTCACAGCCCTCTACTTATCTCTCAGACATCTGGGGATGCCAGTCTGTCTCAGGTGCATAGAAAGGCCACCTCGTCAGCTGGGAAGGTCCTGCTGGCACCGGGCTGGTGTCTCTCAAACAGCTAGATTAAAGAGAACCAAACATCAGTGCCTGACCTTGGCACCGCATCGGCCAAAACCCCACCACTCTGCTACTCACCGCGCTCCTAAGAAGGCCCGGCACCTCCTAACCCTGACCCTCTGCGACACCTGGAATGCAGCTACACCTGAAAGAAAGCTAGAACATATGTCAAACACCACCAGGGTAACTCACAAGCTGCAAACACCTTATGTCAATCTAGGAAGAGCAGCTAGAGCCCAAGTACAGCCCACGTCACAAATTCCAACTCCCCATGGTTTGTCCTACTGAAGCACGCCATGCAGCAGGGCAGAACAGCTCCGGCACAAATACCTGCAGACACCCGTGACACAGAACGTGACAAACAGGGGGACGTGAAACACGACACATCATGCTTGTGGTGGGGGCCTCGAGGGAAGAGGGCAAAAGGGACCCCAAAGACACACTAGGGAACACGGCACACCGGACAACACGACGCACACCGGAGCTGTTCTGCACTGCCCGCCTGAAAGCTGCCATCAAAAGTAGAGCCTCTCCCTTTAGCTGTCCTAAGAGGCCCTTGGACAAGATTGCCTTTCCCTCTGCTCATTTTTAAATCTGCCCCAAGAACTCCCAACCCACTATTCACTCATCTCCAGGCCATGGCCCCCGACTTATCTTTTGGATGATCGGTGACGTGGATCCACGTTGCACCTGAAATGAGTCTGCCTCCGAGGGCCTCATGAGTGCCGAGGAGCCTCTTGGTCAGCTACAATAAAGTAAACCGAAACCAAAGTGTGATCCAGAGTTACGCGGGCCAAATCCCTGCAAGTCAGCTACTTGCCCTTTCCTGAGTGTGCCTGGCTCCCTCAGGCTCCAGCTTCATCCTGATTCCAAGGCTGTGGCCTTCATTAGGGGTGGCACCTGGGTAAGAGAAAGGCAAAGTTAAATGGCATTGCTGTGAGTGCAGTGGATGACCTTGTGTGCTGTAACACACGGGAATGCCTCTGCTAGGCTTCTGAACAGCCTTGTGTGGGGGGGCCCTCAAATAAACAAATAAACACCCTTTCTCACCCTGCTGCCTGCAAACCTCCCTCCATCCACAATAACTCCTAACTGGACACGTGCTCACCCTCCCTCTCCCCATCACAATCCTCAACTCATCAGAAGCCTCAGTCTCAAACATCATCTTGGACACTGGGCAGATCCCTCTTAAGACATCATGAATCTGCTGAAAATTTGTTGTGCTTGACACAGCTTGGTATTTCAGGGAGTCTCACTCCTCAATTAAAAAAAAAAAAAAAAAAAAAAAAAAAAAAAAAAAAAAAAAAAAAAAAAAACAGAGCAAAACCAAAAATTACAAAGGCACCTTACCACCCCTAAACACAAAACCCAAAATCACAAACCTAAACATTCCCTGTGTTCTATGCTGTTTTCTTCACAGAATCTTCCAAGCCTCTGTGCTTTAGATGGCCAGCAACACCTGCTGAAAACAAGCTGAGACGAGATGAAAGAGCCTCTTCGCTGAAATGGGAGGAGAGCTCTTACCCCAACACATCCCAGACAGGGTATGAAGCCCCTCAGCCACGGCTGGGGTTAATAACCCCTGGTGGTGCCCGCCTCTCGTTCCCATGCCACCCAGGAAAAGGGAGGGAGCTAATCCCACCAAGCCCTCAGAGCAGCTGCAGCTGTTTAGCTCTGACTCAGATTCAAGGGGAGTAAAGGGCTTGTTAGAGAAGAAAGTTCTTCAGAAAAATAGCAGTACTTTCTTTTTTGCAACAACTACTTGGAGCAGAAGAACAGAAAACTGGCAAGATATAAAACTTTGTGGTAAGGTTACTTAGCTGGATAAATTGGGTAATTGAGTAATTTGCTGTTACCTTCTATAATTATTCTGTGTTTAACAAAAGCCATCTAATAAATTCACACCCAAAACTCCAGCAGCCCAGCTGGCCCTACCAAATCTCTATGTTTATGCATACAGTAAACAAAACCAAAATCCCAGTAATACCTATCAGAAGTCTATGAAAGAAACCTATTGAAATTAATCCTACCTCAAATACAAAACAACCCATCCAAAGTTAGCTTCACGCAAAAAACAATTTACACAGAGTTAATAACACCAAGAAATAAAACAACACACCATATACCACCAATGAATATAACAGTGAAGAAAAAAAAACCACTTTTTTTTTTTTTTTGTTTTTTAAACTAACTTCTTTTATTAGCTAGAACAAAAGATTTTGCCAGGACTGTAACAACAACAACTTCTTCTTCTGAAATGTCCCTTCTTCTTCCCAAATTCCTTAAAACTTCTGAATTTACATCCAAGCAAAAAGCAAAATTCGTGCACTTGTGCATTCCATGCTCCTGTCAGATTCTCTGTTTCCCTCCACATCTTCTTACACTTTCAGTCTTCACGCTGTGCTGCCGTGATGAGTTTGACGGAAGAATTGGTAAACGTTAAGAGAGGATTTCCCTGCCTCCCTCCCCAAAGCTGGTTTCCTTAGTGCATTTCACTCAATCCCAAACCGGCAATGATGCACGCTCACCTCAAGGCTCACAGCTGCTCGGCTAAACTCGGCTATTGTCGGCTGCATTCGGCTGTACTCGCCTCTTCAGCGCGGCTCTGCTCTCTGCGCTTCGGCCGAACTCGGAGCCGCTCTCTGCGCTCGGCGCGGCTCGACTCGCTTCGGCAGAACTCGGAGCCGCTCAGCGCACTCGGCGCGGCTCGGCTCGCCTCGCTTCGGCGGAACTCGGAGCCGCTCTGTACGTTCGGCGCGGCTCGGCTCGCCTCGCTTCGGCCGAACTCAGAGCCGCTCAGTGCGCTCGACGCGACTCCGCTCGGCTCCCTGAGAGCGGGCAAGCGGCGGCGCCTCACGTTAAACTCGCCCGGCTCGGGGCTCTCCTGCTGCCGCGTCCCGCGGGCGGCCCGGCCATCGCACGGACACGATCGGGAGCGCGGCGTGCCGCAGGAGCTCATTAGGCTGTGACCGCGCTCGCGCTAATTAGCGCGCACGAGAGCAGCGGGCTCGGTTCGGCTGAGCTCGGCTCGGTTCAGGCAGCCTCGCAAGCCTGGCCTCGGTTCGCTCGAGGCCGTCAGGTTCGGCCGGTCTCGCCTTGGTTCGGCTGAGCTCGTTGCATTCGGCCGAAGGCGGCGTCGTTCGTTCGTGTTTTTATAAATATCTTTCTATATTGACTGTATATTTCTATATTTAGATTTATATTTCTATAATATTTCTTTTATTCAAAATAAAACCCCCATCTCTAGCCAAATAAATACAAAAAACCACCTTCTTTCAAACGATATTGAAATATTTTTATACTTAGTATAATTATACGCACATTTATAGTTAGTTTCTTTTGATGCAGTGTATTATTAATTACATATAATATACATAAAATTCTAGAAATGGATTTAAATTATTATTTATGTATCATATCTACTGCTACAACTAATTTTTTCTTGTTTTTAAACTTTTTATATATATATATATATCTGTATTTATTTATGATATATTCCTATACTTACATTTCTACCTTCATATTATTTGTATTTATAATTTTTATAATCAAAACCCTGCCTATTGACAAATAAAAAAAGCCTGCTTTATGTAACGATTTTAAAAAATATTTTCATATTTATAATTTTCATATTTATATTTATAATTTATTCTATATTACATGAGAACACATCTGCTCCTGCACCCCAGTGGGGCTCCCTCTCCTGGGGACCTTGGGGTGCCCCAACGGCATCAGAGCCCAGAGTCTTCACCCTCTTCTCCTCTATTTAGAAACTACACTACAACTCTTTTCTGGAAACAAAGATATTACCTAAATCCTCTCCCCATGTCCCAGACAGATAGATATTCAGTTATTAGTTGGCTGGGCAGCAGTTTCTTAAATAGAATGATAAACAAGACGTGAACATTTTAGCTACAAGCAAATAGGCAAATCTGAACAAGGTACTGATGGCCAGCCACAGAAGTTATTTTGAAGCAATTTTTTAAACAATAAAATACTGATACCACAAAAATAAAGCAAAAAGCTAACTACTGGCTAAAAAAAAATTAACTTTTGACAGCAACAACATTCCAACCACACAGGTTTTTTCCCGATGTCATACTTTATAACTACCTCTCTTGGGAATTCTCATCATGTATCCCAAAAGGAATAAATACCTTAGAGCGTCCTAAAGCAAAAAGTAGCACACATGAGCTCCTCACACTCCCGGGAGGCCGGCACAGCGTGCACTGAGTCAGCAATGAATTCTGCTCAGTGAAGGTCTGCAAACAAAGGTTCAACTGATGAATTTAACTGATTTTAAAGGGAGGTTTTCTAAGCACTGAAGCACAACAAAGAACAAGCAACAACAATTCTTAAAAAAATCTGCAAGTTTTATTTAGCATATATGTGACTGATTTCCACGCTGTGGCTTCTCACTTTGATTTGTCTGTAGGTTCAGGAAGATGACAATGCACACTCTGCCCTCCCTGAGCCCCCCACAGCAGCTGAGCGCTGCTCTGTGTGCTCAGATCATCAGGAACTGGATTACACGTGCCCGGATGGACTGGAACTGCTCTGCTGCAGATTCAGGAGACGATGGCACAGAGGGGCTGGCCGAGGCGTCGTCCCAATTCCATTTCTGTGTGACGAGAAGCAGTTCGTTCCCAACAGCTGCAACAATCCCCAGCTCCCTTCCACGGTGAGTACCGATGGCACACAAATGGCAGCCCGAGGAAATCGTGTTCTGGGCTCTAAGTGGTTGGGACAGGGTCTGATTTGTTGTTTTGTACTTGTATGAAGATTAGTACAACAGGGCTCTGATGGATGACATGGCAACACAGAATTAAAAACTCCTCGATAGGATTACATCGACTTCTAGGAAAAGACAAAAGCTTAGGACCCTTCTGAAATCTACTTTTAATCCAAAGCACGGGGATTGTCAGCATGCTGCACCTTCCAGCTTTTCAAAGCAGCTTCCCTCTGAAGACCAGGAAACATTGATTTCTACAGAAACAACGGGCAACCCCCAGGCTAATCTCAGCACTACTGTTTAATAGGGGACCTGCCAGCGTGCCAGTCCAGCTTCAAGTGTGCTTTACTTCAGTCTAACGTCCCCACAAAATTCTTCTCACATCTTCCAACCCTGAAATCTTATCTTCCCCTAAAGCTTCTCTTCATTAGCAATTTCCAAGTAACATGGTATTTTTACAACATTCAAAAATGTCATGCTGGACTGTGCTAGAGAGTAATCTGCAAATATAAGCTTAGCAAAGTTTGAATTGACTTGTCCAGGGAAAAAAACTACAAGTGAACACCTACACCTGCCTACAAAGAGCTAACAAGCCCCTGGCAGCTGCCAGCATCAAAGCGCAGCGGATGTCTCTAATACAGGGTAAGGATAACAATATCACCTTCTGTTCTCTCCAGCTTCTTTTCCCTGCAGTCGTATTTTGCTTCTTATGATTTTTTTAGTCCCCGTATCTTCTTGGACAGCACCGAGCCCGACGACAAGGACACGAGAGTCTTTCCCTGCCGGGCGGAGAGAACCAGGAAAACAGTTAAAATAAGAACAGGGCAGTTTGAAATTCATACTTGCAACGAGAAGCAGCGCCTAACCAACAGAACAAAAGTAAACAAAGCATGACACCTCCCTGGGGACAGAAGACTCACAAACTCTCCAGGATTTACAATTCTAGCCACCAACCCCTTCAGGACAGCAGCCAAGTGTCCCCTGGGGTGGTGCTGCACCAAAGAACCATCTGAGAGGTTCCAAAGAGTGAAATGCACAGTATTTTGCAAAGACAAAAAATCTTGCAAAATAACAAAAATACAATAGATGTAAACTACAGGGCAAGAGTACAAGTGTTACCTTTGGCAGCTGGAACCATCCAGGTGAGCACCTGATAACTGGATCCTCACCAGAGTTTGAACCCTTCAGGACACAGAAGGGTTTTCCCCAGGAATTTCACAGACTGAGTTTTGACAGAAGCACGCTCGCCGGATCCTCAGAAACGTCGCCCATTCTCCAGGCGTCTGGAGAGAACTGCAAATGGCTCTCATGTAGTTGGAGCTGGTTCTGTAAGGTCTCAGGGTGAATTTCACCAGATGCAACCAAATTGGGCAACTCCCAGTGGGACAGAAGGAACCCAAAGCTTGGGTAAGCAGAGCTGCAGCAAATACTGAGGAAACAAACATAACAGCGTAAAAGATAATAAACCATCCTTTTTTTTCCCTTGCTTTTGTTTTTTTTTTTTCTTATTCAGATCAGCATAGCAATTAAAGAGAAGGTGAAAAACTCACCATTACTGAACATTTCATCACCTGTAAGCTGAGCATCCTTAGCATAGGGGACTCCAAAGTTAAAATTCACTGATTCCTGGGAAATGAAACCAAATATCGTATGGTAAATAATCAAACAGCAGACATAAAAATTTGTTTCCTCTAAGGACTTTCAGGTACGTATGTATCTTTGCATTACACATTAGAACATACACTTTATACCATCACCTAATACATAATAATTTACCTTTAAATTTTGATAGTATAGCATGAATTTTTAACTTAAACTGGTGATCTATTATTATTCAGTTGGTGCCTAAAGTTATTTCTGCTGTCACGTTCAAAAAAACATGAATTTTTTTTACTGGAATGAGCAATTGATTTCAAAGTCATCACAAGCCCACCAAAACACAAAGCTGGGTTCACTGGACGGGTCTGTGAGCTAGAAGTAGTTAGGCTTGTACTTCCCTCTTGTTCTTCCAGAACCAATAAATGCTGTCAACAAAACCAGGATCTTTAGCCCACTGCTGTGAAAGATTCTACAAGGATGATGGTTTGATTTGTGTTTAGAAGTTTTGATTTGAAATGGCCAGTCCAATGGATAAAGACAGTTTAAGTAGTATTACATTACTATTGTTATTATTTCTATTATGATTTTTACTAGTACTACTACTATTATTATCACCTGCTACTGGAAGAAACAAACCAGTAGTACCTATACTTAATTACTTTTATTTCCAGAAAATAATAAAGAAAAAGAACCAAACCAAAAAAGTCACTTCCTACCTTTTATATCAAGGGATGAAAAATTTCTCTTGGGCTCTTCTCCAATTGATCAAGACTCATAGCACTGAAAGGCAAACAAAACAGTGCTTTATAGAAGGCCAGGTGCACGTTTCAAGGCTGAACCACCAACTGATTGCAGTGACAGCACTTACAACATGAATCGTTCCCAGAGCCTCTGTTCAATGGAATGTTCTGTGGAACTGCCATTTCTTTCCCAAAACACTAACTTCCAACACTTCCTAAACTTATCTTGTATTTTAAAACCACAGAAGTTAGTGAGACTCTGTGCGGAGGTCAGCTTTAAATTTATTTCCTTCTAAAGCACAGAGCTCTGTTCCATCACCCTTCCCTTCGGCTCTACACTGGATCATGGTGAGCATTTGAGGAGTGCTCAAGAACCAATTCGATTTCTCTCTTTTTCTAGTTCTCTCTACTCTTAAATAATGCAAGACAAGTCAAATGAAAAATGACAAGTTCAGCATCAAAGCCACACTTTTTCCCTTTGTCTGCTCAAGAACAGGCTCTAAATCCACTTCTTGCTGCCTTCAACGATTCAGACTTGCAAAACCATTTTGACATGTTTTACAGCTTTATCATAACCCACAGAACGCAAGCTCTGTATTACAGGAAAAGGTAATTCACAGGCCAATATCTAAAGAGACCACTTACTTGTAAATACATACCTTGATAGAGATCGCACTGAGAACGTTTCTGTGGGACTCTAAGGGAGACATATTTTCTGAGTATCCTGTAAACAAGAAAAGCTACGATATATTACAAGACATCCCCACTTTTTCTACATATTCAAATAGGATTTTTAATAAAAACAATTCAGTTAAAAAAGAAGGAAGAAAATCAAGGTAATTTTACTCAGCTATATTTACTCCTGATTTAGAGGGAAAAAAAAGTCACGGGTGCTGCAAAGAAAAAAAAAGTGAACCATAAACGCTTACAGTAGAATTTTAAAACAAGTGCTTGCATAAAAGAATCTTACGGAACGTGAAGTAGAACAAAAAGTGAAACCACTATCAGACCTGCCTATTTTCTCACCATTGTACAAGAAAATCCTAAAAGCATTATAAAGTCGCTGCCTAAAACCGGTCATGGGATGTAACCAAGAACAATTGAGGCATTTGCTAATCTAGACAGAAACCTTTTCTGGATGCAAGTGTCAGATCACAAGTTTTGTCTTTCAGAAGCTCGACAATGCTGGAAAGCATTTTCCCTGGGGCTCGGGAGGGCAGGGGCGGAAGGGGGGGTGACTTTGCAGCTCGCACCTGTGCCATCCGAAGCATACAGCCCGCCCACTCCCTGCGCTGGGCATTCTCCCGGCCATCTCTGGCTTTACCGCTCAGCGCCGCTCCATCCGCTGTCACGGCACAAAGAGCCACGAGCACTAACGCAGGCAGCAACCCCGTCATGCCGGCGATACCGCAGCGCTCCCTGCTCGCAGCGCCCAACACGCGGCGGAGCCGCCTCCGCCCGCAGCACCGGCAGCAGCCCGAGGGAGACGGCTGCAGCTCGGGGGCTCCTCCGGCGCCTCCGCCAGCCCGAGGGCGGCCGCCCCACCGGGACCGCGGCAGCGCCCGGCGCCGCTCGCCCGGGGCGGCTCCTGCAGCTCCCGGCCCGCGGCAGCAAAGCACCGCCTCGCCCTCCGCCATCGGCGGGCGGCAGCGCCCCCGCCCCCGGCACCGCTGAGTGCGGCCGAGGAACCGGGCGGACGCTCCTTCCGCGCTGCTCAGCTCCGGGCGGGCGGCCAGACGGAGGCTGCGCCCCTCCAGCGTCGCTGTCCCGCGCGGGAGAGGCGCCGGCAGCTGCGCGCGCACAGCCCCGCGCGGCCGCCTGGCACGCCAGCCACTCATGTGCCGCGTCAGCCGTTGCGTCACACGCCGCGCCAGCAGCATGGCCTGCCGGGAGTTGTAGTCTCGGGCTGACAGCCACCGCTCCGTCCCCCGCCACCGGGAGCTGCAGTCCCTCCTGGGCATCAAACAGGTCCTTCGCCCCAGGGCTGGGAAGGACCTGAGGCAGCACCGCTCCTCTCCAATGCCCTCTCTTTTTCCCTCCAACTCTTTTTACTTTTTTCACTCTGTTTTTCACCACTTCCCTTCCCCTTCCCTTCCCCTTTCCTTTCCTTCCCCTTCCCTTTCCTTTCCTTTCCTTTCCTTTCCTTTCCTTTCCTTTCCTTTCCTTTCCTTTCCTTTCCTTTCCTTTCCTTTCCTTTCCCTTCCCTTTCCCTTCCCTTTCCCTTCCCCTTTCTTGTATTTCTAATCTTGGTTTACCTTTCCACCTTTAGAATAAAAAAGCAGCAGTAGAAACTTTCAGGCTACCCGAGAGTAAAAAAAAAAAAAATCCAAAACGAAAATGATTTAAAGAAAACTATTTATTCCCTGGGAGCCTGAAATTTTCTACTGCTGCACGTGACATAGAGCTTTTATTCCTTCTTACAGATAGTTGATATTTTATATATATTTATCGTTTATATTGATGCATTATATTAATAACTATATATAATATGCACCTTATTCAAAAAATATACGGGAAACATTTTTTAAATTATTTACCATATCTACTGCTACAACTTATTTTTCCTTATATTTCTAATTTTTATATAAATCTTTAATGTGTTTATGATATATTTCTATACTTATATTTCTACCTTTATATTATTTGTATTTGTAATTTTTACACGAAAACCCCTGCTTTGGCAAAGAAAAAACAAAACCATCCATTATTTTAAACTACCTAAATATTTCTTTATATTAATATTTATCATAATATACAACAAATGATAGATATAGATAGATAGATATATCACATCCGTATTTATATCTATTTTATATCCATTTCCGATAATATTTTTCATAAAATAAAATATATTTTCATAAAATATAATATGCAGTATTACTTGTATTATATATTGTATCAATTTATGTTATTTTACATTTACAATTTAATATTAATTTTTTATATATCTGCATATAGTTGCAATACATTTATATATTTGTATTTTTGTTTGGGTTGTATTTACATTTATATTCTCTATTCATATATCTATAAACATACACAATACTCTATTAAAATTAGAATAACTTATTGTAACATATAATGACTTATGTTACATGTTAAATTTTAAAAATTGACCGAATATATAAAAATAAAATTGGCTCATTCCCATTGCTACACATCTATTTCTTTTGTTTCAATATAGTTAGAGTCATAATTGCATATTTAAAATCCAATTCCTAAATGAAACGACAAAACAAACAGCGTCAAATTCCCACCAATGTCTTCCAAAAACATCAAGATACCTCCAACAGCCAAACAAGTGTCAGCAAAAAAACAAAGAACACTCTTTTCAATAACAATTCTCATCACGACAGAAAAATGGAACCAAAATAAAAGAAAATCCTATAGAAACACACACAGCAAATTACAAAAAGTACTAAAAAAAAGTCAAACCAATCTACTAAACTCAAGCCAGTGCCACTCACCCTGAATGACGTTACTAAAAAAAAAAACCCAACAAAATTCTACCTCTACACTAACTCAAGGAATAAACAATCCTCTGTAAAAATAACTTTAAAACCTGAACTAATTAACAAAATGGAAAAACATCTCAACCACTAAAAACTAAGAAATTAACTACCCAAATAAATAAATACTTTAAAAACCCACCATATAAATACCCATGTTCCCAAAGAAAACCCTGATAAACAATACTCAAATACATTAAAAGACAACAACAAAAAAAAAGAAAATAAAGAAACCAACAACAGGAATAATACCAAAAACCAGATAAACTTAAAACTGCAACAAAAAAATTATTCCCAACTGAATAAACCCATAGTGCCTCAAGCTATCAAAATAAAAATACCACCTAGAAACAAACACAAAGACTAAAGACAAACGTAACCATAAACAATGTCCCCCAAATTACCCGTAGCCATAAAACATACACTACAATCAAATAAACCAAACAAATAAAAGCCCTGGAAGACGATAAACACACATGCAATTATAAAGATTAAAAACCCGCTGCTATGAACGACAGGACGCTACCTCAAGCCCCCCAAAACAAACACTACACACTCACGCTAATAAAAGCCACCGCAACAGAATTAAAATGCGAACCGCTGCTTCACGCTACGACCCGTAAAAACCACTGCGCTCCCTTCTAAACATAATACCCGGGAAAAAAAAAAAAAAAAATCCGACTACAAAACCCAATCCAAAACAAACCATTATCATCCCTACCGGCACCGAGAACCGTGCCCCTCAGGAAGAACACCGTATCCCTTAGCGGACACCCGCTGCAAACCAAACCCAGCGATGCCACCCAGCCTCCAAAGCGCCTCCGAGCCACGGCACCGCCGAACCTGGTGAGGCCGAACCCCGCGCTCGCTGCCGGCCCCGGACGGAGCGCGGCTCCCGGCAGGAAAGCGGCTCCTGCGGCGGCTGCTCCGGCACGCGGGGCCGGCGCCGCCCCGGGGAGCCCCGCCCGCTGCCCCTGCCCGGCGGGGCCGGCACCGGGCCCGGGGCTACCGGCGGCGCCCGAGCCCCGCGCCCGGAGCGGACGGAGCGGCCGGCACCGCCCGGGCCGGCGCAGCAGCGCCCGCGCCGCCTCTGCCGCCCTTGGCCGGCCCGGCCCGGCTCCCCTCGGCTCCGCGCGGCTCGCACCGGCGCGGCTCCGCCACTGCCGCCCTTGGCCGGCCCGGCCGCGCCGAATCCCCCGTGCGCCCCGGCAGCTGCCCGGGCCGTGCCAGCAGCGCTCCCGAGCCGGAACGTTCCGGGCCGGGCCGCGGGCACGAGAAGCGCCCTCCAATGCAGCGGCACAGCCCCATTGCAGCCCTGCAAACGCTGCCGGAGCTGCGGCTTCCCGCAAGCCAACCCCGAAACCGCAGACGGGGCGCACCTCACTTCAACAAGGGCAAAGAAATGCGTTCTCCCCTAAAATTTCACCCCCTAGGAGAGCAGAAAAGAAGGGGCGCTCCCCAAATGAAAGCCTTCGACTGATGGGAAAGGGCGATTTCAACCTCCATTCAAACCCTTCAAAAGGAGGGACACAAGGGCTGCCCCCTCCATTTAAACCCGAGGGTGATGAAAATGGGGTGGGCTGCCTTCAAATCAAACCCATAATGCCACAAGAATACTTTTCCCATTCCCCTTAGAATAGAACGCAAGGATTCCCTGTCACCCCCGGGATACCCCTAACAGCCTGGAAAAGGCAGCTTTTCCTGCAATCAACACCCTTAAATCCACAAGTCAAGAGGGATCCCCTCAGGTCAAACGCAGACAATAAAAGAAGAGGAGCTGCTTCCTTCTCCTTAATTCCTTTTGTCTTCATAAGCTCCATTTTTGTTCCTGGGGAACCGGGGAGGGACTAGCAAGATGAAATTGCAAAGGGGAAGGAGAAAATTCCCCGCTCCAAACCCACACGGGCTCACCTGTTCGGCTGCTGCTCCCCGGCACAAAGATTTGTCCCTCGGCACCTCCTTTAAGCGATGCTCCACGTACCCAAGCGCGGATCCAGGTGTCCCCCCGACCCTGTGGGAAGCTCTCGCAGTCCTTCCATGAGACAGCGCCGGGAGCGGCCCATAAACCCCTCCACTCAGCAGTTCCATGCAAAAGGGAGCTGAGGCAAAGCCTCCCCCTAAAACAGCCTCGTCCTGGCCCCTCATCATCCTCACACTCACACCTGGTGCTGATCTGAGCCCCCATCATCCTCACACTCACACCTGGGCTGCTCCGAGCCCCCATCATCCTAACAGCTCACACCTGGGCTGCTCCGAGCCCCCATCATCCTCACACACACCTGGTGCTGATCTGAGGCCCCATCATATATTTTTCATATTTATAGTCGCATGTATATTTAGAATTTATATTACTGTATAATAAAAATTATATTATATATTGCATCTCTTCATGTTAGTTACATAGATTTCTATTTCTATTCATAGTTTGGTATTATATTTTTGTATCTCTATATATTTATTATATATTTCTGTGTGTCAATTTACATTTCTATAGTACTTATATTATTTAAAATAAAACCCTGCCTCTAATGAAATAAAAAGCAAAGACACCCCTTTATTTAAAACACATTTAAAAGTTTAAAAATAATTTTGTTTGTCATAATTCTATTCACATCTATATTTGTAATTTTCATTTGTTATATTTATAGATATTATATATATTGGAGAGAATACCTTTTTATATAATAATAGATATTTTCTTTTGACACAATAGATTTCTTTTACTTATATTTATATGTATTAAATATTTATTGATATCGACATATATATATGGTATATTTGGATTTCTAGTTTTATATTTTTTATGAAATCTCCAGCCCATACCCCAACAAAAGCCAAACAATCCCCAATTTATTTAAACTATATTTAAACATAAATCCTGTCACGGCTGCATTGCACAGCAGTGCCCCAAACTAATCTGACACTTGCTCATCTCCTGGACCTGAAACTGAACCCGCTCACCTTGATCGCACCTGGCAGAACCATTTTCGTACCTTTTTCTGGCATATCTTGTTTTTGGTTTTTTTTGTCTTGAGTTTTTGTGGCCTTTATTGCCACTCTTTCTTGCCTTGTTTCTTGGGGCTTTTACTCCCTTTTTCCTTGATTTTTTTCTGGCATTTCTTGGGGTTTTTTCTTCATTTCTTCTTGCCCATCTTGTTGGGGTTTTTTTTGGTTTTTCCTTGCCCCCCTTTGGGTTTTTTTTTTCAGGTGTTTTTTGTTTTTTGTTGTTTTTTTTTTTTTCCCTGGGTTTTTCTTGGCCTTTTTTTTTTTCTTTTCTGGATTTTTTCTTCCCCATCTTGGTTTTTTGTTCTGATTTTATTTCTTGCCCACTTTGGGGTTTTTCTCTGGTCTGTTTTCAGGGATTTTTCTTGCCCATCTTGGGTTCTTTTGTGGGTTTTTTTTTTTTTTTCTCTGCCTTTCTTACGGTTTTTTCTGTTTCTTTTTATTTTTTTTTTTCCTGGGATTTTTCTCCCCCATCTTGGGGGTTTATTCTGGACTTTTTCATGCCCATCTTGGGGTTTTCTTCTGCGTTTTTTTCTTGCCCATCTTGTTCTTGTTTTTGGTTTTTTTTTGTTTTTTTTTTTTTTTTTTGTTTTCTTTATTTTGTTTTTTTCCTGTTTTTTTTTTTTTCTGTGGTATTTCTGGGATTTTTCTTGCCCATCTTGGATTTTTCGGGGAGGGGAGGTTTCTCACCCATCTCGAGTTTTTTTTTTATGTGGGTTTGTTTTTTGTTGTTTTTTTTTTTTTTTTTCTTTTTCGTTTTCTTTTTTGTTTTGTTTTTTTTTCCCCTAGGTTTCTCCTTGCCCTCCTCGTTTTTGGGTTTTTTGTCTGTCTTCCTTCCTCCCTTCCTGTCCTTCCTTCTTTCTTCCTTTCATTTCATTTCCTTTCCTTATTTTCTTTTATTCTTTTTCTTTCTTTCTTTCCCTGCATTTCTAATCTTGGTTTTCCTTTCTAGCTTTAGAATAAAAGAGCAGCAGTAGTAACTTTCAAGCTACCTGGGATTAAAAAAACTCCAAAACGAAAATGATTTAAAGAAAACGAGTTATTCCCTGGGAGCCTGAAATTTTCTACTGCTGACCCTGATATAGAGCTTTTATTCCTTCTTATAGATAGTTGATATTTTATACTTTATACAGCGCCCCCTGCCGTGTGCATGGGCGCACTGCAGGCACAGCGCTCCCTGCCGTCTGCACAGGCGCACTGCAGGCACAGCGCTGCGGCGTCGCCTTTTACGACAGTCGCGCTTTACGGCAGTCTTTACGGCAGTCGCGCTTTACGGCACCTTTTGCGACAGTCGCGCTTTACGGCACCTTTTGCGACAGTCGCGCTTCACAGCAGTCTTTGCAACAGCTTTGCTTTACGGCACCCTTTACGACAGTCGCGCTTTACGGCAGTCTTTACGACAGTCGCGCTTTACGGCACCTTTTACGACAGTCGCGCTTTACGGCACTCTTTACGACAGTCGCGCTTTACGGCACCTTTTACGACAGTCGCGCTTTACGGCACCTTTTACGACAGTCGCGCTTTACGGCACCTTTTACGACAGTCGCGCTTTACGGCACCTTTTACGACAGTTTTTTCTTGCCCATCTTGGCGTTTTTTCTGTTTTTTTTTTCTTGCCAGTCTTGGGGGGTTATTTCCAGATTGCTTCTTGCCCATCTTGGGGGATTTTTTCTGAGTTTTTTCCTGGATTGCTCTTGCCCATCCTTGGGTTTTTTTCCAGTTTTTTTTTCTGTTTTTTTTTTTTTTTTTTTCTTGGTTTTTTAAGGTTTTTCTCTGGGCTATCTTGTTTTTTTTTCCTGGGAGTTTTCTCGCCCATCTTGGGGTTTTTTCCTTGGTTTTCTGTGGGTGTTTTCTGGGTTTTTTCTTGCCCATCTTGGGGTTTTTTTTCTTGTTTTTTTCCCTGTTTTTTTTTTTCCTGGTTTTCCCGGGGTTTTTTCTGGTCCATTCAGCATTTTTTTCCTGGGATTCTTCTTGCCGATCTTGGTGTTTTTTCTGGTTTTTCCTTGCCCCCTTGAGTTTTTTTTTTCAGTTTTTTTGTTTTTTTTTTTCCTGGGTTTTTCTTTTCTGGATTTTTTCTTCCCCATCTTGGTTTTTTGTTGTGATTTTTTTTCTTACCCATCTTGGGATTTTTCTCTGGTCTGTTTTCAGGGATTTTTCTTGCCCCTCTTGGTTTTTTTCTGTGTTTTTTTTTTTCCTCTGCCTTTCTTACATATTTTTCTGGTTTTTTTTGTTTTTTTTTTTTTCTGGGCTTTTTCATGCCCATCTTGAGGTTTTCTTCTGTGTTTTTTTCTTGCCCTTGATGTTGTTTTATGGGTATTTTTGGTTTTGTCTTTATTTTGTTTTTTTCCTGTTTTTTTTTCTGTGGTATTTCTGGGATTTTTCTTGCCCATCTTGGATTTTTCGGGGGGGGGGGGGGGGGGGTTTCCTCACCCATCCCGAGGTTTTTTTCTGTGGGTTTTTTTTTTGGTTTTTTTTTCTTTTGTTTTTCTTTTTCCTAGGTTTCTCCTTGCCCTTCTAGTTTTTGGGTTTTTTTGTCTGTCTGTCTTTCTTTCTTTCTTTCTTTCTCTCTCTCTTTCTCTCTCTGCATTTCTAATCTTGGTTTTCCTTTCTAGCTTTAGAATAAAAAAGCAGCAGTAGTAACTTTCAGGCTACCTGGGAGTAAAAAAAACTCTTAAACGAAAATGATTTAAAGAAAACTATTCATTCCCTGGGAGCCTGAAATTTTCTACTGCTGCACTTGACAGAGAGCTTTTATCCCTTCTTATCGATAGTTGATATTTTATACTTTATACAGCGCCCCCTGCCGTCTGCACCGGCGCACTGCAGGCACAGCACTTCGCCGTCATTCAGTTCTGTTTAAACTCGGCTGAATGCGGCTTGGTTCGGCTCTTGGTCTAAACTCGTTTCAGTTCAGCTCTTCGGCTAAATTCGGTCGTATTCGGCACGTTGTCTAAATGCGGCTCAAGTCGGCTACAGTCTGCTATCGGTTCCAGTCGTCTATCATCGGCTCTTCGTGTAAACTCGGCTATTTTCGGCTGCACTGGGCTCTTCGGTTCAAGTTGGCTGTTTCCGGCCACGCTCGGCTCTTCGGTTCAAGTTGGCTGTTTCCGGCCACGCTCGGCTCTTCGGTTCAAGTTGGCTGTTTCCGGCCACGCTCGGCTCTTCGGTTCAAGTTGGCTGTTTCCGGCCACGCTCGGCTCTTCGGTTCAAGTAGGCTGTTTCTGGCCACACTCGGCTCTTCGGAACAATTCAGCCCGGCTCGGCTGCCTCAGGGCAGGAAAGTGGACGCGAGAGGACCCCAGCACAGCGAGGCATTTACCCAGATGCCTGTAACAAACCCGCCAAAATACGCTTGCCCGCGGCGCCCCTGAGCCCACAGCATGTCTTGAGTACACATGAAACGCCACAAAAAAATCCGTCGGGGCCGCAATGACGTCGGTATTCCGTGCAGGCAGTCCAGCTACACCCACCCAGTCCTCCACTTCCCCGCCCTTTTCACCGCCATCTTGAGAAGGTCAACCAAAACTCCGTGACATCAGCCACGCGCCACTCCCAAGCTGGCGGCCTCTCGGTGCACGGCTGCAGTACCGCGCTCTGCCCACAAGGCGGCAGCACTGCCGCCCGCCCCAGCCGGGGGCGCAGCGCGCCTCGGGGCTGCAGAAGCGAAGGCGGCAATAAAGAACAGGGGCGACCCCTGCCGAAAACTGCTCTGAAATAAATGCCCCAAAACAACCGGGAAGAGGGAAAAAAAACCATCTGCCTCTAATCTAATAGGATAAAAGACAAAACAAAAACACTACACAAGAAAAAAAAAAAAAAAAAAAAACCACAAAAAGACATCAATTTATTTTAAAAATATTTAAGTTTTTTTTTAAATATTTTTTCATATTAACATTCACATTTCTATTTACAATGTATATTGATGTACACTGTCCATTTATACATTTCTTTTTATAAATACATTTCTATTCCATATTGCATATATCCCTAAAACTTAAACGTATTTTTGTATTTTTATACATATTTTTACATAGTAAGTATATATTTCTGTTACGATTTTTACTTCTGTAACACTTGGATTATTTAAAATAAAACCTTTACCTCCATCCAAATTAAAGCCAAAAAGAACCCCTTTTTTCTAAAGTGTATTTAAATATTTTTTAAAATTCTATTTTTCAGGTCCATATTCACATGTACATTTAAAATGTATACTTATGTATACTGTTATTTGTATTCTTCATTACATCTCTTCCTGTTATTTGTGTTTCTTTGTATTTTGTGTTTATATATATTTATATCTTGTTTGTATATCTCAATATTTAGAAATATATGACAATAATATCTACACTCATATTATTTAAAATAAAAACCCTGCCTCTAACACAATACGACTAAAAAAGACCCCAACCCTTTATTTTAAACAAAATTTAAATAGGTTTTATCCTAATGTTCAATTTTTATATTCATATTTGTATTTATAATGTATATTTAATGTATATTGCTTACTTACACATTTATCTTTACCAATGTCTATTTAAAACTAAATTTATATTCTATATTAGATCTGATGCGAGTAGTTTTTCATAATTTTTATATCTTTTTATTCATATTTTTTTATATTTGATTAAATATTTCTGCGTCAAGATTTCTACTTCTGGAATTTTTACTACGGCAGCAGGCCATGCGGCAGGGCAGAACAGCTCCAGCACAAATGTGTGCACACACCCGTGACACAGAACGTGACAAACAGGGGGACATAAAACACAACACATCATGCTTGTGCTGAGGGGATTGAGGTGGGAAGGCAAAAGGGACCCCAAAGACACACTAGGGAACATGGCACACCGGACAACACGACAGAGACCAGAGCTGTTCTGCACTGCCCGCCTGAAAGCTGCCATCAAAAGCAGAGCCTCTCTCCCTTCAGCTGTCCTAAGAGGCCCTTGCAGAAGAGATTGCTTTCCCCTCTGCTCATTTGTAAATCTGTCCCAGGGATTCCCAACCTGCTACTCCGCCATCTCCAGGCCGTGGCCCCCGACTTATCTTTTGGATGATCAGTCATGAGAATCCACGCTGCACCTGAAATGAGTCTGCCTTGGAGGGCCTTGTGATGGCCTGTGAGCCTCTCGGTCAGCTGCAATAAAGAAAACCAAACCCAAAGTATGAGTCCAGAGTTATGTGGGCCAAATCCCTGCAAGTGAGCTACTTGCCCTTTCCTGAGCGTGCCTGGCTCCCTCAGGCTCCAGCTTCATCCTGATTCCAAGGCTGTGGCCTTCATTAGGGGTGGCACCTGGGTTAGAGAAAGGCAAAGTTAAATGGCATTCCTGTGAGTGCACTGGATGACCTTGTGTGCTCTAAGACATGGCAATGCCTCTGCTAGGCTTCTGAACAGCCTTGTGTGGGGGGGCCCTCAAATAAACACCCTTACTCACCCTGCTGCCTGCAAACCCCCCGCCAATAACTCCTAACTGGATACCTGCTCACCCTCCCTCTCCCAGTCACAATCCCCAACTCACCTGAAGCCTCAATCTCAAACATCATCCTTGACACTGGGAAGATCCCTCTTGGGACACAATGAATCTGCTGAAAAATTGTTGTGCTTGAGAGCTGAGCAATAACAACCACTTCTCTCCGCTGCTCACCTTGGCTGCTGGTATCCAGATTGACTTCCTAAAAGAAAGACAAAGAACAGTGCTGTAACACAGTCACCATACACACTTCTGCTGCAGAGACAAATGGGGCCTCACCTGCTTGGGGCAATCCCCTCACCTGGGATGGGGCCCTCTGGCACAGATTTAATCCATCTCAATCTGAAAAGAAAGTTAGGACAAGAGTCAAACTGTTGCAGGATAACTGATGAGCTCCAGATATGATGAGTCCATCTACAAATCCCATCTAGAGTCCAACTACACCCCACATTACACATTCCAGGTCCCCGGGCCCTCTCCTATTGCAGCTGGCTATGCGGCAGGGCAGAGCAGCCCCGTCCCAAATGCGTGCAGACACCCGTGACACAGGACACACAAGACATGACAAACACCGGGGACACAACAGGAATAGAAATCTCTTAGCAAGGAAAATGGCTGCAAGGACTGAGAGAACGCAAAAGAAGAAGAGTTGAAGATGACGGCGAGCTGATGAGGCTCAGAGAACCCTGGAGGAAGAAGATGCAAACGGAATGATTTATTCCAAAAACTGCAAAGATGGATGCTCGAGAATCCTACAGTCAGAACCCTCTCCCTAACATCACATCCTTACAAGTCCCAGTCTGCTATAATGGATCATTGCACAGCATGGCTGTCCGTACAGCTCAGAACAAGACCTGACAAGACATCTGACTGGATGCTTCTAAAGAGAGATGCATTTCTGATGCCTGTGTGAGCTCCCCAGTCAAAAGTTCTATGGCACGGGTGCCAGGGCGAGGAACACTGAGATCACGGATACTAGGAAAGGTTTCTGAGAGGCCCCTCGCAGGGCTAAGATAAGAGACATGAGATATCCAGACAACACACAATACACAAAAGACAAGTGACACGAGACACACCGGGACTGCTCTGCCCTGCTGCGCACCTCAGCACTGTGATCAAAAGGGAGACTTTGCTTTTATAGGGCCTAAGGGGCAACATCTTGGCTACCCTCATTGCCAGAGCCAACTCAGACCCCCAACTCAGGGAGTCCTGACCAAGCACCCCACGTTCATCTCCTCTGTGGGTCACAGCCCTCTACTTATCTCTCAGACATCTGGGGATGCTGGTCCCTGTCAGGTGTGAAGGAAGGCCACCTCGTCACCTGGGAAGGTCCTGCTGGCACCGGGCTGGGGTCTCTCAGACAGCTGGATTAAAGAGAACCAAACATCAGTGCCTGACCTTGGCACCGCATCGGTCAAAACCCCACCACTCTGCTACTCACAGTGCTCCTAAGAAGGCCCGGCACCTCCTAACCCTGACCCTCTGCATGCACACCTGAAAGAAAGTTAGAACATATGTCAAACACCTCCACAATAACTCACAAGCTTCAAACGCCCTATGTCAATCTAGGAACAGCATCTAGAGCCCAAGTACAGCCCACGCCACAAATTCCAACTCCCCATGGTTTGTCCTACTGAAGCACGCCATGCGGCAGGGCAGAACAGCTCCGGCAAAAATACCTGCAGACACCCGTGACACAGAACGTGACAAACAGGGGGACATGAAACACGACACATCATGCTTGTGGTGAGGGCCTCGAGGGGAAAAGGCAAAAGGGATCCCAAAGACACACCAGGGAACACGACACACACCGGAGCTGTTCTGCACTGCCCGCCTGAAAGCTGCCATCAAAAGCAGAGCCTCTCTCCCTTCAGCTGTCCTAAGAGGCCCTTGCAGAAGAGATTGCTTTCCCCTCTGCTCATTTGTAAATCTGTCCCAGGGATTCCCAACCTGCTACTCCGCCATCTCCAGGCCGTGGCCCCCGACTTATCTTTTGGATGATCAGTCATGAGAATCCACGCTGCACCTGAAATGAGTCTGCCTTGGAGGGCCTCGTGATGGCCTGTGAGCCTCTCGGTCAGCTGCAATAAAGAAAACCAAATCCAAAGTATGAGTCCAGAGTTATGTGGGCCAAATCCCTGCAAGTCAGCTACTTGCCCTTTCCTGAGCGTGCCTGGCTCCCTCAGGCTCCAGCTTCATCCTGATTCCAAGCCTGTGGCCTTCATTAGGGGTGGCACCTGGGTTAGAGAAAGGCAAAGTTAAATGGCATTCCTGTGAGTGCACTGGATGACCTTGTGTGCTCTAAGACATGGCAATGCCTCTGCTAGGCTTCTGAACAGCCTTGTGTGGGGGGGCCCTCAAATAAACACCCTTACTCACCCTGCTGCCTGCAAACCCCCCGCCAATAACTCCTAACTGGATACCTGCTCACCCTCCCTCTCCCAGTCACAATCCCCAACTCACCTGAAGCCTCAATCTCAAACATCATCCTTGACACTGGGAAGATCCCTCTTGGGACACAATGAATCTGCTGAAAAATTGTTGTGCTTGAGAGCTGAGCAATAACAACCACTTCTCTCCGCTGCTCACCTTGGCTGCTGGTATCCAGATTGACTTCCTAAAAGAAAGACAAAGAACAGTGCTGTAACACAGTCACCATACACACTTCTGCTGCAGAGACAAATGGGGCCTCACCTGCTCGGGGCAATCCCCTCACCTGGGATGGGGCCCTCTGGCACAGATTTAATCCATCTCAATCTGAAAAGAAAGTTAGGACAAGAGTCAAACTGTTGCAGGATAACTGATGAGCTCCAGATATGATGAGTCCATCTACAAATCCCATCTAGAGTCCAACTACACCCCACATTACACATTCCAGGTCCCCGGGCCCTCTCCTATTGCAGCTGGCTATGCGGCAGGGCAGAGCAGCCCCGTCCCAAATGCGTGCAGACACCCGTGACACAGGACACACAAGACATGACAAACACCGGGGACACAACAGGAATAGAAATCTCTTAGCAAGGAAAATGGCTGCAAGGACTGAGAGAACGCAAAAGAAGAAGAGTTGAAGATGACGGCGAGCTGATGAGGCTCAGAGAACCCTGGAGGAAGAAGATGCAAACGGAATGATTTATTCCAAAAACTGCAAAGATGGATGCTCGAGAATCCTACAGTCAGAACCCTCTCCCTAACATCACATCCTTACAAGTCCCAGTCTGCTATAATGGATCATTGCACAGCATGGCTGTCCGTACAGCTCAGAACAAGACCTGACAAGACATCTGACTGGATGCTTCTAAAGAGAGATGCATTTCTGATGCCTGTGTGAGCTCCCCAGTCAAAAGTTCTATGGCACGGGTGCCAGGGCGAGGAACACTGAGATCACGGATACTAGGAAAGGTTTCTGAGAGGCCCCTCGCAGGGCTAAGATAAGAGACATGAGATATCCAGACAACACACAATACACAAAAGACAAGTGACACGAGACACACCGGGACTGCTCTGCCCTGCTGCGCACCTCAGCACTGTGATCAAAAGGGAGACTTTGCTTTTATAGGGCCTAAGGGGCAACATCTTGGCTACCCTCATTGCCAGAGCCAACTCAGACCCCCAACTCAGGGAGTCCTGACCAAGCACCCCACGTTCATCTCCTCTGTGGGTCACAGCCCTCTACTTATCTCTCAGACATCTGGGGATGCTGGTCCCTGTCAGGTGTGAAGGAAGGCCACCTCGTCACCTGGGAAGGTCCTGCTGGCACCGGGCTGGGGTCTCTCAGACAGCTGGATTAAAGAGAACCAAACATCAGTGCCTGACCTTGGCACCGCATCGGTCAAAACCCCACCACTCTGCTACTCACAGTGCTCCTAAGAAGGCCCGGCACCTCCTAACCCTGACCCTCTGCATGCACACCTGAAAGAAAGTTAGAACATATGTCAAACACCTCCACAATAACTCACAAGCTTCAAACGCCCTATGTCAATCTAGGAACAGCATCTAGAGCCCAAGTACAGCCCACGCCACAAATTCCAACTCCCCATGGTTTGTCCTACTGAAGCACGCCATGCGGCAGGGCAGAACAGCTCCGGCAAAAATACCTGCAGACACCCGTGACACAGAACGTGACAAACAGGGGGACATGAAACACGACACATCATGCTTGTGGTGAGGGCCTCGAGGGGAAAAGGCAAAAGGGATCCCAAAGACACACCAGGGAACACGACACACACCGGAGCTGTTCTGCACTGCCCGCCTGAAAGCTGCCATCAAAAGCAGAGCCTCTCTCCCTTCAGCTGTCCTAAGAGGCCCTTGCAGAAGAGATTGCTTTCCCCTCTGCTCATTTGTAAATCTGTCCCAGGGATTCCCAACCTGCTACTCCGCCATCTCCAGGCCGTGGCCCCCGACTTATCTTTTGGATGATCAGTCATGAGAATCCACGCTGCACCTGAAATGAGTCTGCCTTGGAGGGCCTCGTGATGGCCTGTGAGCCTCTCGGTCAGCTGCAATAAAGAAAACCAAACCCAAAGTATGAGTCCAGAGTTATGTGGGCCAAATCCCTGCAAGTCAGCTACTTGCCCTTTCCTGAGCGTGCCTGGCTCCCTCAGGCTCCAGCTTCATCCTGATTCCAAGGCTGTGGCCTTCATTAGGGGTGGCACCTGGGTTAGAGAAAGGCAAAGTTAAATGGCATTCCTGTGAGTGCACTGGATGACCTTGTGTGCTCTAAGACATGGCAATGCCTCTGCTAGGCTTCTGAACAGCCTTGTGTGGGGGGGCCCTCAAATAAACACCCTTACTCACCCTGCTGCCTGCAAACCCCCCGCCAATAACTCCTAACTGGATACCTGCTCACCCTCCCTCTCCCAGTCACAATCCCCAACTCACCTGAAGCCTCAATCTCAAACATCATCCTTGACACTGGGAAGATCCCTCTTGGGACACAATGAATCTGCTGAAAAATTGTTGTGCTTGAGAGCTGAGCAATAACAACCACTTCTCTCCGCTGCTCACCTTGGCTGCTGGTATCCAGATTGACTTCCTAAAAGAAAGACAAAGAACAGTGCTGTAACACAGTCACCATACACACTTCTGCTGCAGAGACAAATGGGGCCTCACCTGCTCGGGGCAATCCCCTCACCTGGGATGGGGCCCTCTGGCACAGATTTAATCCATCTCAATCTGAAAAGAAAGTTAGGACAAGAGTCAAACTGTTGCAGGATAACTGATGAGCTCCAGATATGATGAGTCCATCTACAAAACCCATCTAGAGTCCAACTACACCCCACATTACACATTCCAGGTCCCCGGGCCCTCTCCTATTGCAGCTGGCTATGCGGCAGTGCAGAGCAGCCCCGTCCCAAATGCGTGCAGACACCCGTGACACAGGACACACAAGACATGACAAACACCGGGGACACAACAGGAACAGAAATCTCTTAGCAAGGAAAATGGCTGCAAGGACTGAGAGAACGCAAAAGAAGAAGAGTTGAAGATGACGGCGAGCTGATGAGGCTCAGAGAACCCTGGAGGAAGAAGATGCAAACGGAATGATTTATTCCAAAAACTGCAAAGATGGATGCTCGAGAATCCTACAGTCAGAACCCTCTCCCTAACATCACATCCTTACAAGTCCCAGTCTGCTATAATGGATCATTGCACAGCATGGCTGTCCGTACAGCTCAGAACAAGACCTGACAAGACATCTGACTGGATGCTTCTAAAGAGAGATGCATTTCTGATGCCTGTGTGAGCTCCCCAGTCAAAAGTTCTATGGCACGGGTGCCAGGGCGAGGAACACTGAGATCACGGATACTAGGAAAGGTTTCTGAGAGGCCCCTCGCAGGGCTAAGATAAGAGACATGAGATATCCAGACAACACACAATACACAAAAGACAAGTGACACGAGACACACCGGGACTGCTCTGCCCTGCTGCGCACCTCAGCACTGTGATCAAAAGGGAGACTTTGCTTTTATAGGGCCTAAGGGGCAACATCTTGGCTACCCTCATTGCCAGAGCCAACTCAGACCCCCAACTCAGGGAGTCCTGACCAAGCACCCCACGTTCATCTCCTCTGTGGGTCACAGCCCTCTACTTATCTCTCAGACATCTGGGGATGCTGGTCCCTGTCAGGTGTGAAGGAAGGCCACCTCGTCACCTGGGAAGGTCCTGCTGGCACCAGGCTGGGGTCTCTCAGACAGCTGGATTAAAGAGAACCAAACATCAGTGCCTGACCTTGGCACCGCATCGGTCAAAACCCCACCACTCTGCTACTCACAGTGCTCCTAAGAAGGCCCGGCACCTCCTAACCCTGACCCTCTGCATGCACACCTGAAAGAAAGTTAGAACATATGTCAAACACCTCCACAATAACTCACAAGCTTCAAACGCCCTATGTCAATCTAGGAACAGCATCTAGAGCCCAAGTACAGCCCACGCCACAAATTCCAACTCCCCATGGTTTGTCCTACTGAAGCACGCCATGCGGCAGGGCAGAACAGCTCCGGCAAAAATACCTGCAGACACCCGTGACACAGAACGTGACAAACAGGGGGACATGAAACACGACACATCATGCTTGTGGTGAGGGCCTCGAGGGGAAAAGGCAAAAGGGATCCCAAAGACACACCAGGGAACACGACACACACCGGAGCTGTTCTGCACTGCCCGCCTGAAAGCTGCCATCAAAAGCAGAGCCTCTCTCCCTTCAGCTGTCCTAAGAGGCCCTTGCAGAAGAGATTGCTTTCCCCTCTGCTCATTTGTAAATCTGTCCCAGGGATTCCCAACCTGCTACTCCGCCATCTCCAGGCCGTGGCCCCCGACTTATCTTTTGGATGATCAGTCATGAGAATCCACGCTGCACCTGAAATGAGTCTGCCTTGGAGGGCCTCGTGATGGCCTGTGAGCCTCTCGGTCAGCTGCAATAAAGAAAACCAAATCCAAAGTATGAGTCCAGAGTTATGTGGGCCAAATCCCTGCAAGTCAGCTACTTGCCCTTTCCTGAGCGTGCCTGGCTCCCTCAGGCTCCAGCTTCATCCTGATTCCAAGGCTGTGGCCTTCATTAGGGGTGGCACCTGGGTTAGAGAAAGGCAAAGTTAAATGGCATTCCTGTGAGTGCACTGGATGACCTTGTGTGCTCTAAGACATGGCAATGCCTCTGCTAGGCTTCTGAACAGCCTTGTGTGGGGGGGCCCTCAAATAAACACCCTTACTCACCCTGCTGCCTGCAAACCCCCCGCCAATAACTCCTAACTGGATACCTGCTCACCCTCCCTCTCCCAGTCACAATCCCCAACTCACCTGAAGCCTCAATCTCAAACATCATCCTTGACACTGGGAAGATCCCTCTTGGGACACAATGAATCTGCTGAAAAATTGTTGTGCTTGAGAGCTGAGCAATAACAACCACTTCTCTCCGCTGCTCACCTTGGCTGCTGGTATCCAGATTGACTTCCTAAAAGAAAGACAAAGAACAGTGCTGTAACACAGTCACCATACACACTTCTGCTGCAGAGACAAATGGGGCCTCACCTGCTTGGGGCAATCCCCTCACCTGGGATGGGGCCCTCTGGCACAGATTTAATCCATCTCAATCTGAAAAGAAAGTTAGGACAAGAGTCAAACTGTTGCAGGATAACTGATGAGCTCCAGATATGATGAGTCCATCTACAAATCCCATCTAGAGTCCAACTACACCCCACATTACACATTCCAGGTCCCCGGGCCCTCTCCTATTGCAGCTGGCTATGCGGCAGGGCAGAGCAGCCCCGTCCCAAATGCGTGCAGACACCCGTGACACAGGACACACAAGACATGACAAACACCGGGGACACAACAGGAATAGAAATCTCTTAGCAAGGAAAATGGCTGCAAGGACTGAGAGAACGCAAAAGAAGAAGAGTTGAAGATGACGGCGAGCTGATGAGGCTCAGAGAACCCTGGAGGAAGAAGATGCAAACGGAATGATTTATTCCAAAAACTGCAAAGATGGATGCTCGAGAATCCTACAGTCAGAACCCTCTCCCTAACATCACATCCTTACAAGTCCCAGTCTGCTATAATGGATCATTGCACAGCATGGCTGTCCGTACAGCTCAGAACAAGACCTGACAAGACATCTGACTGGATGCTTCTAAAGAGAGATGCATTTCTGATGCCTGTGTGAGCTCCCCAGTCAAAAGTTCTATGGCACGGGTGCCAGGGCGAGGAACACTGAGATCACGGATACTAGGAAAGGTTTCTGAGAGGCCCCTCGCAGGGCTAAGATAAGAGACATGAGATATCCAGACAACACACAATACACAAAAGACAAGTGACACGAGACACACCGGGACTGCTCTGCCCTGCTGCGCACCTCAGCACTGTGATCAAAAGGGAGACTTTGCTTTTATAGGGCCTAAGGGGCAACATCTTGGCTACCCTCATTGCCAGAGCCAACTCAGACCCCCAACTCAGGGAGTCCTGACCAAGCACCCCACGTTCATCTCCTCTGTGGGTCACAGCCCTCTACTTATCTCTCAGACATCTGGGGATGCTGGTCCCTGTCAGGTGTGAAGGAAGGCCACCTCGTCACCTGGGAAGGTCCTGCTGGCACCGGGCTGGGGTCTCTCAGACAGCTGGATTAAAGAGAACCAAACATCAGTGCCTGACCTTGGCACCGCATCGGTCAAAACCCCACCACTCTGCTACTCACAGTGCTCCTAAGAAGGCCCGGCACCTCCTAACCCTGACCCTCTGCATGCACACCTGAAAGAAAGTTAGAACATATGTCAAACACCTCCACAATAACTCACAAGCTTCAAACGCCCTATGTCAATCTAGGAACAGCATCTAGAGCCCAAGTACAGCCCACGCCACAAATTCCAACTCCCCATGGTTTGTCCTACTGAAGCACGCCATGCGGCAGGGCAGAACAGCTCCGGCAAAAATACCTGCAGACACCCGTGACACAGAACGTGACAAACAGGGGGACATGAAACACGACACATCATGCTTGTGGTGAGGGCCTCGAGGGGAAAAGGCAAAAGGGATCCCAAAGACACACCAGGGAACACGACACACACCGGAGCTGTTCTGCACTGCCCGCCTGAAAGCTGCCATCAAAAGCAGAGCCTCTCTCCCTTCAGCTGTCCTAAGAGGCCCTTGCAGAAGAGATTGCTTTCCCCTCTGCTCATTTGTAAATCTGTCCCAGGGATTCCCAACCTGCTACTCCGCCATCTCCAGGCCGTGGCCCCCGACTTATCTTTTGGATGATCAGTCATGAGAATCCACGCTGCACCTGAAATGAGTCTGCCTTGGAGGGCCTCGTGATGGCCTGTGAGCCTCTCGGTCAGCTGCAATAAAGAAAACCAAACCCAAAGTATGAGTCCAGAGTTATGTGGGCCAAATCCCTGCAAGTCAGCTACTTGCCCTTTCCTGAGCGTGCCTGGCTCCCTCAGGCTCCAGCTTCATCCTGATTCCAAGGCTGTGGCCTTCATTAGGGGTGGCACCTGGGTTAGAGTAAGGCAAAGTTAAATGGCATTCCTGTGAGTGCACTGGATGACCTTGTGTGCTCTAAGACATGGCAATGCCTCTGCTAGGCTTCTGAACAGCCTTGTGTGGGGGGGCCCTCAAATAAACACCCTTACTCACCCTGCTGCCTGCAAACCCCCCGCCAATAACTCCTAACTGGATACCTGCTCACCCTCCCTCTCCCAGTCACAATCCCCAACTCACCTGAAGCCTCAATCTCAAACATCATCCTTGACACTGGGAAGATCCCTCTTGGGACACAATGAATCTGCTGAAAAATTGTTGTGCTTGAGAGCTGAGCAATAACAACCACTTCTCTCCGCTGCTCACCTTGGCTGCTGGTATCCAGATTGACTTCCTAAAAGAAAGACAAAGAACAGTGCTGTAACACAGTCACCATACACACTTCTGCTGCAGAGACAAATGGGGCCTCACCTGCTCGGGGCAATCCCCTCACCTGGGATGGGGCCCTCTGGCACAGATTTAATCCATCTCAATCTGAAAAGAAAGTTAGGACAAGAGTCAAACTGTTGCAGGATAACTGATGAGCTCCAGATATGATGAGTCCATCTACAAAACCCATCTAGAGTCCAACTACACCCCACATTACACATTCCAGGTCCCCGGGCCCTCTCCTATTGCAGCTGGCTATGCGGCAGGGCAGAGCAGCCCCGTCCCAAATGCGTGCAGACACCCGTGACACAGGACACACAAGACATGACAAACACCGGGGACACAACAGGAATAGAAATCTCTTAGCAAGGAAAATGGCTGCAAGGACTGAGAGAACGCAAAAGAAGAAGAGTTGAAGATGACGGCGAGCTGATGAGGCTCAGAGAACCCTGGAGGAAGAAGATGCAAACGGAATGATTTATTCCAAAAACTGCAAAGATGGATGCTCGAGAATCCTACAGTCAGAACCCTCTCCCTAACATCACATCCTTACAAGTCCCAGTCTGCTATAATGGATCATTGCACAGCATGGCTGTCCGTACAGCTCAGAACAAGACCTGACAAGACATCTGACTGGATGCTTCTAAAGAGAGATGCATTTCTGATGCCTGTGTGAGCTCCCCAGTCAAAAGTTCTATGGCACGGGTGCCAGGGCGAGGAACACTGAGATCACGGATACTAGGAAAGGTTTCTGAGAGGCCCCTCGCAGGGCTAAGATAAGAGACATGAGATATCCAGACAACACACAATACACAAAAGACAAGTGACACGAGACACACCGGGACTGCTCTGCCCTGCTGCGCACCTCAGCACTGTGATCAAAAGGGAGACTTTGCTTTTATAGGGCCTAAGGGGCAACATCTTGGCTACCCTCATTGCCAGAGCCAACTCAGACCCCCAACTCAGGGAGTCCTGACCAAGCACCCCACGTTCATCTCCTCTGTGGGTCACAGCCCTCTACTTATCTCTCAGACATCTGGGGATGCTGGTCCCTGTCAGGTGTGAAGGAAGGCCACCTCGTCACCTGGGAAGGTCCTGCTGGCACCGGGCTGGGGTCTCTCAGACAGCTGGATTAAAGAGAACCAAACATCAGTGCCTGACCTTGGCACCGCATCGGTCAAAACCCCACCACTCTGCTACTCACAGTGCTCCTAAGAAGGCCCGGCACCTCCTAACCCTGACCCTCTGCATGCACACCTGAAAGAAAGTTAGAACATATGTCAAACACCTCCACAATAACTCACAAGCTTCAAACGCCCTATGTCAATCTAGGAACAGCATCTAGAGCCCAAGTACAGCCCACGCCACAAATTCCAACTCCCCATGGTTTGTCCTACTGAAGCACGCCATGCGGCAGGGCAGAACAGCTCCGGCAAAAATACCTGCAGACACCCGTGACACAGAACGTGACAAACAGGGGGACATGAAACACGACACATCATGCTTGTGGTGAGGGCCTCGAGGGGAAAAGGCAAAAGGGATCCCAAAGACACACCAGGGAACACGACACACACCGGAGCTGTTCTGCACTGCCCGCCTGAAAGCTGCCATCAAAAGCAGAGCCTCTCCCTTCAGCTGTCCTAAGAGGCCCTTGCAGAAGAGATTGCTTTCCCCTCTGCTCATTTGTAAATCTGTCCCAGGGATTCCCAACCTGCTACTCCGCCATCTCCAGGCCGTGGCCCCCGACTTATCTTTTGGATGATCAGTCATGAGAATCCACGCTGCACCTGAAATGAGTCTGCCTTGGAGGGCCTCGTGATGGCCTGTGAGCCTCTCGGTCAGCTGCAATAAAGAAAACCAAACCCAAAGTATGAGTCCAGAGTTATGTGGGCCAAATCCCTGCAAGTCAGCTACTTGCCCTTTCCTGAGCGTGCCTGGCTCCCTCAGGCTCCAGCTTCATCCTGATTCCAAGCCTGTGGCCTTCATTAGGGGTGGCACCTGGGTTAGAGAAAGGCAAAGTTAAATGGCATTCCTGTGAGTGCACTGGATGACCTTGTGTGCTCTAAGACATGGCAATGCCTCTGCTAGGCTTCTGAACAGCCTTGTGTGGGGGGGCCCTCAAATAAACACCCTTACTCACCCTGCTGCCTGCAAACCCCCCGCCAATAACTCCTAACTGGATACCTGCTCACCCTCCCTCTCCCAGTCACAATCCCCAACTCACCTGAAGCCTCAATCTCAAACATCATCCTTGACACTGGGAAGATCCCTCTTGGGACACAATGAATCTGCTGAAAAATTGTTGTGCTTGAGAGCTGAGCAATAACAACCACTTCTCTCCGCTGCTCACCTTGGCTGCTGGTATCCAGATTGACTTCCTAAAAGAAAGACAAAGAACAGTGCTGTAACACAGTCACCATACACACTTCTGCTGCAGAGACAAATGGGGCCTCACCTGCTCGGGGCAATCCCCTCACCTGGGATGGGGCCCTCTGGCACAGATTTAATCCATCTCAATCTGAAAAGAAAGTTAGGACAAGAGTCAAACTGTTGCAGGATAACTGATGAGCTCCAGATATGATGAGTCCATCTACAAAACCCATCTAGAGTCCAACTACACCCCACATTACACATTCCAGGTCCCCGGGCCCTCTCCTATTGCAGCTGGCTATGCGGCAGTGCAGAGCAGCCCCGTCCCAAATGCGTGCAGACACCCGTGACACAGGACACACAAGACATGACAAACACCGGGGACACAACAGGAACAGAAATCTCTTAGCAAGGAAAATGGCTGCAAGGACTGAGAGAACGCAAAAGAAGAAGAGTTGAAGATGACGGCGAGCTGATGAGGCTCAGAGAACCCTGGAGGAAGAAGATGCAAACGGAATGATTTATTCCAAAAACTGCAAAGATGGATGCTCGAGAATCCTACAGTCAGAATCCTCTCCCTAACATCACATCCTTACAAGTCCCAGTCTGCTATAATGGATCATTGCACAGCATGGCTGTCCGTACAGCTCAGAACAAGACCTGACAAGACATCTGACTGGATGCTTCTAAAGAGAGATGCATTTCTGATGCCTGTGTGAGCTCCCCAGTCAAAAGTTCTATGGCACGGGTGCCAGGGCGAGGAACACTGAGATCACGGATACTAGGAAAGGTTTCTGAGAGGCCCCTCGCAGGGCTAAGATAAGAGACATGAGATATCCAGACAACACACAATACACAAAAGACAAGTGACACGAGACACACCGGGACTGCTCTGCCCTGCTGCGCACCTCAGCACTGTGATCAAAAGGGAGACTTTGCTTTTATAGGGCCTAAGGGGCAACATCTTGGCTACCCTCATTGCCAGAGCCAACTCAGACCCCCAACTCAGGGAGTCCTGACCAAGCACCCCACGTTCATCTCCTCTGTGGGTCACAGCCCTCTACTTATCTCTCAGACATCTGGGGATGCTGGTCCCTGTCAGGTGTGAAGGAAGGCCACCTCGTCACCTGGGAAGGTCCTGCTGGCACCGGGCTGGGGTCTCTCAGACAGCTGGATTAAAGAGAACCAAACATCAGTGCCTGACCTTGGCACCGCATCGGTCAAAACCCCACCACTCTGCTACTCACAGTGCTCCTAAGAAGGCCCGGCACCTCCTAACCCTGACCCTCTGCATGCACACCTGAAAGAAAGTTAGAACATATGTCAAACACCTCCACAATAACTCACAAGCTTCAAACGCCCTATGTCAATCTAGGAACAGCATCTAGAGCCCAAGTACAGCCCACGCCACAAATTCCAACTCCCCATGGTTTGTCCTACTGAAGCACGCCATGCGGCAGGGCAGAACAGCTCCGGCAAAAATACCTGCAGACACCCGTGACACAGAACGTGACAAACAGGGGGACATGAAACACGACACATCATGCTTGTGGTGAGGGCCTCGAGGGGAAAAGGCAAAAGGGATCCCAAAGACACACCAGGGAACACGACACACACCGGAGCTGTTCTGCACTGCCCGCCTGAAAGCTGCCATCAAAAGCAGAGCCTCTCTCCCTTCAGCTGTCCTAAGAGGCCCTTGCAGAAGAGATTGCTTTCCCCTCTGCTCATTTGTAAATCTGTCCCAGGGATTCCCAACCTGCTACTCCGCCATCTCCAGGCCGTGGCCCCCGACTTATCTTTTGGATGATCAGTCATGAGAATCCACGCTGCACCTGAAATGAGTCTGCCTTGGAGGGCCTCGTGATGGCCTGTGAGCCTCTCGGTCAGCTGCAATAAAGAAAACCAAATCCAAAGTATGAGTCCAGAGTTATGTGGGCCAAATCCCTGCAAGTCAGCTACTTGCCCTTTCCTGAGCGTGCCTGGCTCCCTCAGGCTCCAGCTTCATCCTGATTCCAAGCCTGTGGCCTTCATTAGGGGTGGCACCTGGGTTAGAGAAAGGCAAAGTTAAATGGCATTCCTGTGAGTGCACTGGATGACCTTGTGTGCTCTAAGACATGGCAATGCCTCTGCTAGGCTTCTGAACAGCCTTGTGTGGGGGGGCCCTCAAATAAACACCCTTACTCACCCTGCTGCCTGCAAACCCCCCGCCAATAACTCCTAACTGGATACCTGCTCACCCTCCCTCTCCCAGTCACAATCCCCAACTCACCTGAAGCCTCAATCTCAAACATCATCCTTGACACTGGGAAGATCCCTCTTGGGACACAATGAATCTGCTGAAAAATTGTTGTGCTTGAGAGCTGAGCAATAACAACCACTTCTCTCCGCTGCTCACCTTGGCTGCTGGTATCCAGATTGACTTCCTAAAAGAAAGACAAAGAACAGTGCTGTAACACAGTCACCATACACACTTCTGCTGCAGAGACAAATGGGGCCTCACCTGCTCGGGGCAATCCCCTCACCTGGGATGGGGCCCTCTGGCACAGATTTAATCCATCTCAATCTGAAAAGAAAGTTAGGACAAGAGTCAAACTGTTGCAGGATAACTGATGAGCTCCAGATATGATGAGTCCATCTACAAATCCCATCTAGAGTCCAACTACACCCCACATTACACATTCCAGGTCCCCGGGCCCTCTCCTATTGCAGCTGGCTATGCGGCAGGGCAGAGCAGCCCCGTCCCAAATGCGTGCAGACACCCGTGACACAGGACACACAAGACATGACAAACACCGGGGACACAACAGGAATAGAAATCTCTTAGCAAGGAAAATGGCTGCAAGGACTGAGAGAACGCAAAAGAAGAAGAGTTGAAGATGACGGCGAGCTGATGAGGCTCAGAGAACCCTGGAGGAAGAAGATGCAAACGGAATGATTTATTCCAAAAACTGCAAAGATGGATGCTCGAGAATCCTACAGTCAGAATCCTCTCCCTAACATCACATCCTTACAAGTCCCAGTCTGCTATAATGGATCATTGCACAGCATGGCTGTCCGTACAGCTCAGAACAAGACCTGACAAGACATCTGACTGGATGCTTCTAAAGAGAGATGCATTTCTGATGCCTGTGTGAGCTCCCCAGTCAAAAGTTCTATGGCACGGGTGCCAGGGCGAGGAACACTGAGATCACGGATACTAGGAAAGGTTTCTGAGAGGCCCCTCGCAGGGCTAAGATAAGAGACATGAGATATCCAGACAACACACAATACACAAAAGACAAGTGACACGAGACACACCGGGACTGCTCTGCCCTGCTGCGCACCTCAGCACTGTGATCAAAAGGGAGACTTTGCTTTTATAGGGCCTAAGGGGCAACATCTTGGCTACCCTCATTGCCAGAGCCAACTCAGACCCCCAACTCAGGGAGTCCTGACCAAGCACCCCACGTTCATCTCCTCTGTGGGTCACAGCCCTCTACTTATCTCTCAGACATCTGGGGATGCTGGTCCCTGTCAGGTGTGAAGGAAGGCCACCTCGTCACCTGGGAAGGTCCTGCTGGCACCGGGCTGGGGTCTCTCAGACAGCTGGATTAAAGAGAACCAAACATCAGTGCCTGACCTTGGCACCGCATCGGTCAAAACCCCACCACTCTGCTACTCACAGTGCTCCTAAGAAGGCCCGGCACCTCCTAACCCTGACCCTCTGCATGCACACCTGAAAGAAAGTTAGAACATATGTCAAACACCTCCACAATAACTCACAAGCTTCAAACGCCCTATGTCAATCTAGGAACAGCATCTAGAGCCCAAGTACAGCCCACGCCACAAATTCCAACTCCCCATGGTTTGTCCTACTGAAGCACGCCATGCGGCAGGGCAGAACAGCTCCGGCAAAAATACCTGCAGACACCCGTGACACAGAACGTGACAAACAGGGGGACATGAAACACGACACATCATGCTTGTGGTGAGGGCCTCGAGGGGAAAAGGCAAAAGGGATCCCAAAGACACACCAGGGAACACGACACACACCGGAGCTGTTCTGCACTGCCCGCCTGAAAGCTGCCATCAAAAGCAGAGCCTCTCCCTTCAGCTGTCCTAAGAGGCCCTTGCAGAAGAGATTGCTTTCCCCTCTGCTCATTTGTAAATCTGTCCCAGGGATTCCCAACCTGCTACTCCGCCATCTCCAGGCCGTGGCCCCCGACTTATCTTTTGGATGATCAGTCATGAGAATCCACGCTGCACCTGAAATGAGTCTGCCTTGGAGGGCCTCGTGATGGCCTGTGAGCCTCTCGGTCAGCTGCAATAAAGAAAACCAAACCCAAAGTATGAGTCCAGAGTTATGTGGGCCAAATCCCTGCAAGTCAGCTACTTGCCCTTTCCTGAGCGTGCCTGGCTCCCTCAGGCTCCAGCTTCATCCTGATTCCAAGCCTGTGGCCTTCATTAGGGGTGGCACCTGGGTTAGAGAAAGGCAAAGTTAAATGGCATTCCTGTGAGTGCACTGGATGACCTTGTGTGCTCTAAGACATGGCAATGCCTCTGCTAGGCTTCTGAACAGCCTTGTGTGGGGGGGCCCTCAAATAAACACCCTTACTCACCCTGCTGCCTGCAAACCCCCCGCCAATAACTCCTAACTGGATACCTGCTCACCCTCCCTCTCCCAGTCACAATCCCCAACTCACCTGAAGCCTCAATCTCAAACATCATCCTTGACACTGGGAAGATCCCTCTTGGGACACAATGAATCTGCTGAAAAATTGTTGTGCTTGAGAGCTGAGCAATAACAACCACTTCTCTCCGCTGCTCACCTTGGCTGCTGGTATCCAGATTGACTTCCTAAAAGAAAGACAAAGAACAGTGCTGTAACACAGTCACCATACACACTTCTGCTGCAGAGACAAATGGGGCCTCACCTGCTCGGGGCAATCCCCTCACCTGGGATGGGGCCCTCTGGCACAGATTTAATCCATCTCAATCTGAAAAGAAAGTTAGGACAAGAGTCAAACTGTTGCAGGATAACTGATGAGCTCCAGATATGATGAGTCCATCTACAAAACCCATCTAGAGTCCAACTACACCCCACATTACACATTCCAGGTCCCCGGGCCCTCTCCTATTGCAGCTGGCTATGCGGCAGTGCAGAGCAGCCCCGTCCCAAATGCGTGCAGACACCCGTGACACAGGACACACAAGACATGACAAACACCGGGGACACAACAGGAACAGAAATCTCTTAGCAAGGAAAATGGCTGCAAGGACTGAGAGAACGCAAAAGAAGAAGAGTTGAAGATGACGGCGAGCTGATGAGGCTCAGAGAACCCTGGAGGAAGAAGATGCAAACGGAATGATTTATTCCAAAAACTGCAAAGATGGATGCTCGAGAATCCTACAGTCAGAATCCTCTCCCTAACATCACATCCTTACAAGTCCCAGTCTGCTATAATGGATCATTGCACAGCATGGCTGTCCGTACAGCTCAGAACAAGACCTGACAAGACATCTGACTGGATGCTTCTAAAGAGAGATGCATTTCTGATGCCTGTGTGAGCTCCCCAGTCAAAAGTTCTATGGCACGGGTGCCAGGGCGAGGAACACTGAGATCACGGATACTAGGAAAGGTTTCTGAGAGGCCCCTCGCAGGGCTAAGATAAGAGACATGAGATATCCAGACAACACACAATACACAAAAGACAAGTGACACGAGACACACCGGGACTGCTCTGCCCTGCTGCGCACCTCAGCACTGTGATCAAAAGGGAGACTTTGCTTTTATAGGGCCTAAGGGGCAACATCTTGGCTACCCTCATTGCCAGAGCCAACTCAGACCCCCAACTCAGGGAGTCCTGACCAAGCACCCCACGTTCATCTCCTCTGTGGGTCACAGCCCTCTACTTATCTCTCAGACATCTGGGGATGCTGGTCCCTGTCAGGTGTGAAGGAAGGCCACCTCGTCACCTGGGAAGGTCCTGCTGGCACCGGGCTGGGGTCTCTCAGACAGCTGGATTAAAGAGAACCAAACATCAGTGCCTGACCTTGGCACCGCATCGGTCAAAACCCCACCACTCTGCTACTCACAGTGCTCCTAAGAAGGCCCGGCACCTCCTAACCCTGACCCTCTGCATGCACACCTGAAAGAAAGTTAGAACATATGTCAAACACCTCCACAATAACTCACAAGCTTCAAACGCCCTATGTCAATCTAGGAACAGCATCTAGAGCCCAAGTACAGCCCACGCCACAAATTCCAACTCCCCATGGTTTGTCCTACTGAAGCACGCCATGCGGCAGGGCAGAACAGCTCCGGCAAAAATACCTGCAGACACCCGTGACACAGAACGTGACAAACAGGGGGACATGAAACACGACACATCATGCTTGTGGTGAGGGCCTCGAGGGGAAAAGGCAAAAGGGATCCCAAAGACACACCAGGGAACACGACACACACCGGAGCTGTTCTGCACTGCCCGCCTGAAAGCTGCCATCAAAAGCAGAGCCTCTCCCTTCAGCTGTCCTAAGAGGCCCTTGCAGAAGAGATTGCTTTCCCCTCTGCTCATTTGTAAATCTGTCCCAGGGATTCCCAACCTGCTACTCCGCCATCTCCAGGCCGTGGCCCCCGACTTATCTTTTGGATGATCAGTCATGAGAATCCACGCTGCACCTGAAATGAGTCTGCCTTGGAGGGCCTCGTGATGGCCTGTGAGCCTCTCGGTCAGCTGCAATAAAGAAAACCAAACCCAAAGTATGAGTCCAGAGTTATGTGGGCCAAATCCCTGCAAGTCAGCTACTTGCCCTTTCCTGAGCGTGCCTGGCTCCCTCAGGCTCCAGCTTCATCCTGATTCCAAGCCTGTGGCCTTCATTAGGGGTGGCACCTGGGTTAGAGAAAGGCAAAGTTAAATGGCATTCCTGTGAGTGCACTGGATGACCTTGTGTGCTCTAAGACATGGCAATGCCTCTGCTAGGCTTCTGAACAGCCTTGTGTGGGGGGGCCCTCAAATAAACACCCTTACTCACCCTGCTGCCTGCAAACCCCCCGCCAATAACTCCTAACTGGATACCTGCTCACCCTCCCTCTCCCAGTCACAATCCCCAACTCACCTGAAGCCTCAATCTCAAACATCATCCTTGACACTGGGAAGATCCCTCTTGGGACACAATGAATCTGCTGAAAAATTGTTGTGCTTGAGAGCTGAGCAATAACAACCACTTCTCTCCGCTGCTCACCTTGGCTGCTGGTATCCAGATTGACTTCCTAAAAGAAAGACAAAGAACAGTGCTGTAACACAGTCACCATACACACTTCTGCTGCAGAGACAAATGGGGCCTCACCTGCTCGGGGCAATCCCCTCACCTGGGATGGGGCCCTCTGGCACAGATTTAATCCATCTCAATCTGAAAAGAAAGTTAGGACAAGAGTCAAACTGTTGCAGGATAACTGATGAGCTCCAGATATGATGAGTCCATCTACAAAACCCATCTAGAGTCCAACTACACCCCACATTACACATTCCAGGTCCCCGGGCCCTCTCCTATTGCAGCTGGCTATGCGGCAGTGCAGAGCAGCCCCGTCCCAAATGCGTGCAGACACCCGTGACACAGGACACACAAGACATGACAAACACCGGGGACACAACAGGAACAGAAATCTCTTAGCAAGGAAAATGGCTGCAAGGACTGAGAGAACGCAAAAGAAGAAGAGTTGAAGATGACGGCGAGCTGATGAGGCTCAGAGAACCCTGGAGGAAGAAGATGCAAACGGAATGATTTATTCCAAAAACTGCAAAGATGGATGCTCGAGAATCCTACAGTCAGAATCCTCTCCCTAACATCACATCCTTACAAGTCCCAGTCTGCTATAATGGATCATTGCACAGCATGGCTGTCCGTACAGCTCAGAACAAGACCTGACAAGACATCTGACTGGATGCTTCTAAAGAGAGATGCATTTCTGATGCCTGTGTGAGCTCCCCAGTCAAAAGTTCTATGGCACGGGTGCCAGGGCGAGGAACACTGAGATCACGGATACTAGGAAAGGTTTCTGAGAGGCCCCTCGCAGGGCTAAGATAAGAGACATGAGATATCCAGACAACACACAATACACAAAAGACAAGTGACACGAGACACACCGGGACTGCTCTGCCCTGCTGCGCACCTCAGCACTGTGATCAAAAGGGAGACTTTGCTTTTATAGGGCCTAAGGGGCAACATCTTGGCTACCCTCATTGCCAGAGCCAACTCAGACCCCCAACTCAGGGAGTCCTGACCAAGCACCCCACGTTCATCTCCTCTGTGGGTCACAGCCCTCTACTTATCTCTCAGACATCTGGGGATGCTGGTCCCTGTCAGGTGTGAAGGAAGGCCACCTCGTCACCTGGGAAGGTCCTGCTGGCACCGGGCTGGGGTCTCTCAGACAGCTGGATTAAAGAGAACCAAACATCAGTGCCTGACCTTGGCACCGCATCGGTCAAAACCCCACCACTCTGCTACTCACAGTGCTCCTAAGAAGGCCCGGCACCTCCTAACCCTGACCCTCTGCATGCACACCTGAAAGAAAGTTAGAACATATGTCAAACACCTCCACAATAACTCACAAGCTTCAAACGCCCTATGTCAATCTAGGAACAGCATCTAGAGCCCAAGTACAGCCCACGCCACAAATTCCAACTCCCCATGGTTTGTCCTACTGAAGCACGCCATGCGGCAGGGCAGAACAGCTCCGGCAAAAATACCTGCAGACACCCGTGACACAGAACGTGACAAACAGGGGGACATGAAACACGACACATCATGCTTGTGGTGAGGGCCTCGAGGGGAAAAGGCAAAAGGGATCCCAAAGACACACCAGGGAACACGACACACACCGGAGCTGTTCTGCACTGCCCGCCTGAAAGCTGCCATCAAAAGCAGAGCCTCTCCCTTCAGCTGTCCTAAGAGGCCCTTGCAGAAGAGATTGCTTTCCCCTCTGCTCATTTGTAAATCTGTCCCAGGGATTCCCAACCTGCTACTCCGCCATCTCCAGGCCGTGGCCCCCGACTTATCTTTTGGATGATCAGTCATGAGAATCCACGCTGCACCTGAAATGAGTCTGCCTTGGAGGGCCTCGTGATGGCCTGTGAGCCTCTCGGTCAGCTGCAATAAAGAAAACCAAACCCAAAGTATGAGTCCAGAGTTATGTGGGCCAAATCCCTGCAAGTCAGCTACTTGCCCTTTCCTGAGCGTGCCTGGCTCCCTCAGGCTCCAGCTTCATCCTGATTCCAAGCCTGTGGCCTTCATTAGGGGTGGCACCTGGGTTAGAGAAAGGCAAAGTTAAATGGCATTCCTGTGAGTGCACTGGATGACCTTGTGTGCTCTAAGACATGGCAATGCCTCTGCTAGGCTTCTGAACAGCCTTGTGTGGGGGGGCCCTCAAATAAACACCCTTACTCACCCTGCTGCCTGCAAACCCCCCGCCAATAACTCCTAACTGGATACCTGCTCACCCTCCCTCTCCCAGTCACAATCCCCAACTCACCTGAAGCCTCAATCTCAAACATCATCCTTGACACTGGGAAGATCCCTCTTGGGACACAATGAATCTGCTGAAAAATTGTTGTGCTTGAGAGCTGAGCAATAACAACCACTTCTCTCCGCTGCTCACCTTGGCTGCTGGTATCCAGATTGACTTCCTAAAAGAAAGACAAAGAACAGTGCTGTAACACAGTCACCATACACACTTCTGCTGCAGAGACAAATGGGGCCTCACCTGCTCGGGGCAATCCCCTCACCTGGGATGGGGCCCTCTGGCACAGATTTAATCCATCTCAATCTGAAAAGAAAGTTAGGACAAGAGTCAAACTGTTGCAGGATAACTGATGAGCTCCAGATATGATGAGTCCATCTACAAAACCCATCTAGAGTCCAACTACACCCCACATTACACATTCCAGGTCCCCGGGCCCTCTCCTATTGCAGCTGGCTATGCGGCAGTGCAGAGCAGCCCCGTCCCAAATGCGTGCAGACACCCGTGACACAGGACACACAAGACATGACAAACACCGGGGACACAACAGGAACAGAAATCTCTTAGCAAGGAAAATGGCTGCAAGGACTGAGAGAACGCAAAAGAAGAAGAGTTGAAGATGACGGCGAGCTGATGAGGCTCAGAGAACCCTGGAGGAAGAAGATGCAAACGGAATGATTTATTCCAAAAACTGCAAAGATGGATGCTCGAGAATCCTACAGTCAGAATCCTCTCCCTAACATCACATCCTTACAAGTCCCAGTCTGCTATAATGGATCATTGCACAGCATGGCTGTCCGTACAGCTCAGAACAAGACCTGACAAGACATCTGACTGGATGCTTCTAAAGAGAGATGCATTTCTGATGCCTGTGTGAGCTCCCCAGTCAAAAGTTCTATGGCACGGGTGCCAGGGCGAGGAACACTGAGATCACGGATACTAGGAAAGGTTTCTGAGAGGCCCCTCGCAGGGCTAAGATAAGAGACATGAGATATCCAGACAACACACAATACACAAAAGACAAGTGACACGAGACACACCGGGACTGCTCTGCCCTGCTGCGCACCTCAGCACTGTGATCAAAAGGGAGACTTTGCTTTTATAGGGCCTAAGGGGCAACATCTTGGCTACCCTCATTGCCAGAGCCAACTCAGACCCCCAACTCAGGGAGTCCTGACCAAGCACCCCACGTTCATCTCCTCTGTGGGTCACAGCCCTCTACTTATCTCTCAGACATCTGGGGATGCTGGTCCCTGTCAGGTGTGAAGGAAGGCCACCTCGTCACCTGGGAAGGTCCTGCTGGCACCGGGCTGGGGTCTCTCAGACAGCTGGATTAAAGAGAACCAAACATCAGTGCCTGACCTTGGCACCGCATCGGTCAAAACCCCACCACTCTGCTACTCACAGTGCTCCTAAGAAGGCCCGGCACCTCCTAACCCTGACCCTCTGCATGCACACCTGAAAGAAAGTTAGAACATATGTCAAACACCTCCACAATAACTCACAAGCTTCAAACGCCCTATGTCAATCTAGGAACAGCATCTAGAGCCCAAGTACAGCCCACGCCACAAATTCCAACTCCCCATGGTTTGTCCTACTGAAGCACGCCATGCGGCAGGGCAGAACAGCTCCGGCAAAAATACCTGCAGACACCCGTGACACAGAACGTGACAAACAGGGGGACATGAAACACGACACATCATGCTTGTGGTGAGGGCCTCGAGGGGAAAAGGCAAAAGGGATCCCAAAGACACACCAGGGAACACGACACACACCGGAGCTGTTCTGCACTGCCCGCCTGAAAGCTGCCATCAAAAGCAGAGCCTCTCCCTTCAGCTGTCCTAAGAGGCCCTTGCAGAAGAGATTGCTTTCCCCTCTGCTCATTTGTAAATCTGTCCCAGGGATTCCCAACCTGCTACTCCGCCATCTCCAGGCCGTGGCCCCCGACTTATCTTTTGGATGATCAGTCATGAGAATCCACGCTGCACCTGAAATGAGTCTGCCTTGGAGGGCCTCGTGATGGCCTGTGAGCCTCTCGGTCAGCTGCAATAAAGAAAACCAAACCCAAAGTATGAGTCCAGAGTTATGTGGGCCAAATCCCTGCAAGTCAGCTACTTGCCCTTTCCTGAGCGTGCCTGGCTCCCTCAGGCTCCAGCTTCATCCTGATTCCAAGCCTGTGGCCTTCATTAGGGGTGGCACCTGGGTTAGAGAAAGGCAAAGTTAAATGGCATTCCTGTGAGTGCACTGGATGACCTTGTGTGCTCTAAGACATGGCAATGCCTCTGCTAGGCTTCTGAACAGCCTTGTGTGGGGGGGCCCTCAAATAAACACCCTTACTCACCCTGCTGCCTGCAAACCCCCCGCCAATAACTCCTAACTGGATACCTGCTCACCCTCCCTCTCCCAGTCACAATCCCCAACTCACCTGAAGCCTCAATCTCAAACATCATCCTTGACACTGGGAAGATCCCTCTTGGGACACAATGAATCTGCTGAAAAATTGTTGTGCTTGAGAGCTGAGCAATAACAACCACTTCTCTCCGCTGCTCACCTTGGCTGCTGGTATCCAGATTGACTTCCTAAAAGAAAGACAAAGAACAGTGCTGTAACACAGTCACCATACACACTTCTGCTGCAGAGACAAATGGGGCCTCACCTGCTCGGGGCAATCCCCTCACCTGGGATGGGGCCCTCTGGCACAGATTTAATCCATCTCAATCTGAAAAGAAAGTTAGGACAAGAGTCAAACTGTTGCAGGATAACTGATGAGCTCCAGATATGATGAGTCCATCTACAAAACCCATCTAGAGTCCAACTACACCCCACATTACACATTCCAGGTCCCCGGGTCCTCTCCTATTGCAGCTGGCTATGCGGCAGTGCAGAGCAGCCCCGTCCCAAATGCGTGCAGACACCCGTGACACAGGACACACAAGACATGACAAACACCGGGGACACAACAGGAACAGAAATCTCTTAGCAAGGAAAATGGCTGCAAGGACTGAGAGAACGCAAAAGAAGAAGAGTTGAAGATGACGGCGAGCTGATGAGGCTCAGAGAACCCTGGAGGAAGAAGATGCAAACGGAATGATTTATTCCAAAAACTGCAAAGATGGATGCTCGAGAATCCTACAGTCAGAATCCTCTCCCTAACATCACATCCTTACAAGTCCCAGTCTGCTATAATGGATCATTGCACAGCATGGCTGTCCGTACAGCTCAGAACAAGACCTGACAAGACATCTGACTGGATGCTTCTAAAGAGAGATGCATTTCTGATGCCTGTGTGAGCTCCCCAGTCAAAAGTTCTATGGCACGGGTGCCAGGGCGAGGAACACTGAGATCACGGATACTAGGAAAGGTTTCTGAGAGGCCCCTCGCAGGGCTAAGATAAGAGACATGAGATATCCAGACAACACACAATACACAAAAGACAAGTGACACGAGACACACCGGGACTGCTCTGCCCTGCTGCGCACCTCAGCACTGTGATCAAAAGGGAGACTTTGCTTTTATAGGGCCTAAGGGGCAACATCTTGGCTACCCTCATTGCCAGAGCCAACTCAGACCCCCAACTCAGGGAGTCCTGACCAAGCACCCCACGTTCATCTCCTCTGTGGGTCACAGCCCTCTACTTATCTCTCAGACATCTGGGGATGCTGGTCCCTGTCAGGTGTGAAGGAAGGCCACCTCGTCACCTGGGAAGGTCCTGCTGGCACCGGGCTGGGGTCTCTCAGACAGCTGGATTAAAGAGAACCAAACATCAGTGCCTGACCTTGGCACCGCATCGGTCAAAACCCCACCACTCTGCTACTCACAGTGCTCCTAAGAAGGCCCGGCACCTCCTAACCCTGACCCTCTGCATGCACACCTGAAAGAAAGTTAGAACATATGTCAAACACCTCCACAATAACTCACAAGCTTCAAACGCCCTATGTCAATCTAGGAACAGCATCTAGAGCCCAAGTACAGCCCACGCCACAAATTCCAACTCCCCATGGTTTGTCCTACTGAAGCACGCCATGCGGCAGGGCAGAACAGCTCCGGCAAAAATACCTGCAGACACCCGTGACACAGAACGTGACAAACAGGGGGACATGAAACACGACACATCATGCTTGTGGTGAGGGCCTCGAGGGGAAAAGGCAAAAGGGATCCCAAAGACACACCAGGGAACACGACACACACCGGAGCTGTTCTGCACTGCCCGCCTGAAAGCTGCCATCAAAAGCAGAGCCTCTCCCTTCAGCTGTCCTAAGAGGCCCTTGCAGAAGAGATTGCTTTCCCCTCTGCTCATTTGTAAATCTGTCCCAGGGATTCCCAACCTGCTACTCCGCCATCTCCAGGCCGTGGCCCCCGACTTATCTTTTGGATGATCAGTCATGAGAATCCACGCTGCACCTGAAATGAGTCTGCCTTGGAGGGCCTCGTGATGGCCTGTGAGCCTCTCGGTCAGCTGCAATAAAGAAAACCAAACCCAAAGTATGAGTCCAGAGTTATGTGGGCCAAATCCCTGCAAGTCAGCTACTTGCCCTTTCCTGAGCGTGCCTGGCTCCCTCAGGCTCCAGCTTCATCCTGATTCCAAGCCTGTGGCCTTCATTAGGGGTGGCACCTGGGTTAGAGAAAGGCAAAGTTAAATGGCATTCCTGTGAGTGCACTGGATGACCTTGTGTGCTCTAAGACATGGCAATGCCTCTGCTAGGCTTCTGAACAGCCTTGTGTGGGGGGGCCCTCAAATAAACACCCTTACTCACCCTGCTGCCTGCAAACCCCCCGCCAATAACTCCTAACTGGATACCTGCTCACCCTCCCTCTCCCAGTCACAATCCCCAACTCACCTGAAGCCTCAATCTCAAACATCATCCTTGACACTGGGAAGATCCCTCTTGGGACACAATGAATCTGCTGAAAAATTGTTGTGCTTGAGAGCTGAGCAATAACAACCACTTCTCTCCGCTGCTCACCTTGGCTGCTGGTATCCAGATTGACTTCCTAAAAGAAAGACAAAGAACAGTGCTGTAACACAGTCACCATACACACTTCTGCTGCAGAGACAAATGGGGCCTCACCTGCTCGGGGCAATCCCCTCACCTGGGATGGGGCCCTCTGGCACAGATTTAATCCATCTCAATCTGAAAAGAAAGTTAGGACAAGAGTCAAACTGTTGCAGGATAACTGATGAGCTCCAGATATGATGAGTCCATCTACAAAACCCATCTAGAGTCCAACTACACCCCACATTACACATTCCAGGTCCCCGGGCCCTCTCCTATTGCAGCTGGCTATGCGGCAGTGCAGAGCAGCCCCGTCCCAAATGCGTGCAGACACCCGTGACACAGGACACACAAGACATGACAAACACCGGGGACACAACAGGAACAGAAATCTCTTAGCAAGGAAAATGGCTGCAAGGACTGAGAGAACGCAAAAGAAGAAGAGTTGAAGATGACGGCGAGCTGATGAGGCTCAGAGAACCCTGGAGGAAGAAGATGCAAACGGAATGATTTATTCCAAAAACTGCAAAGATGGATGCTCGAGAATCCTACAGTCAGAATCCTCTCCCTAACATCACATCCTTACAAGTCCCAGTCTGCTATAATGGATCATTGCACAGCATGGCTGTCCGTACAGCTCAGAACAAGACCTGACAAGACATCTGACTGGATGCTTCTAAAGAGAGATGCATTTCTGATGCCTGTGTGAGCTCCCCAGTCAAAAGTTCTATGGCACGGGTGCCAGGGCGAGGAACACTGAGATCACGGATACTAGGAAAGGTTTCTGAGAGGCCCCTCGCAGGGCTAAGATAAGAGACATGAGATATCCAGACAACACACAATACACAAAAGACAAGTGACACGAGACACACCGGGACTGCTCTGCCCTGCTGCGCACCTCAGCACTGTGATCAAAAGGGAGACTTTGCTTTTATAGGGCCTAAGGGGCAACATCTTGGCTACCCTCATTGCCAGAGCCAACTCAGACCCCCAACTCAGGGAGTCCTGACCAAGCACCCCACGTTCATCTCCTCTGTGGGTCACAGCCCTCTACTTATCTCTCAGACATCTGGGGATGCTGGTCCCTGTCAGGTGTGAAGGAAGGCCACCTCGTCACCTGGGAAGGTCCTGCTGGCACCGGGCTGGGGTCTCTCAGACAGCTGGATTAAAGAGAACCAAACATCAGTGCCTGACCTTGGCACCGCATCGGTCAAAACCCCACCACTCTGCTACTCACAGTGCTCCTAAGAAGGCCCGGCACCTCCTAACCCTGACCCTCTGCATGCACACCTGAAAGAAAGTTAGAACATATGTCAAACACCTCCACAATAACTCACAAGCTTCAAACGCCCTATGTCAATCTAGGAACAGCATCTAGAGCCCAAGTACAGCCCACGCCACAAATTCCAACTCCCCATGGTTTGTCCTACTGAAGCACGCCATGCGGCAGGGCAGAACAGCTCCGGCAAAAATACCTGCAGACACCCGTGACACAGAACGTGACAAACAGGGGGACATGAAACACGACACATCATGCTTGTGGTGAGGGCCTCGAGGGGAAAAGGCAAAAGGGATCCCAAAGACACACCAGGGAACACGACACACACCGGAGCTGTTCTGCACTGCCCGCCTGAAAGCTGCCATCAAAAGCAGAGCCTCTCTCCCTTCAGCTGTCCTAAGAGGCCCTTGCAGAAGAGATTGCTTTCCCCTCTGCTCATTTGTAAATCTGTCCCAGGGATTCCCAACCTGCTACTCCGCCATCTCCAGGCCGTGGCCCCCGACTTATCTTTTGGATGATCAGTCATGAGAATCCACGCTGCACCTGAAATGAGTCTGCCTTGGAGGGCCTCGTGATGGCCTGTGAGCCTCTCGGTCAGCTGCAATAAAGAAAACCAAATCCAAAGTATGAGTCCAGAGTTATGTGGGCCAAATCCCTGCAAGTCAGCTACTTGCCCTTTCCTGAGCGTGCCTGGCTCCCTCAGGCTCCAGCTTCATCCTGATTCCAAGGCTGTGGCCTTCATTAGGGGTGGCACCTGGGTTAGAGAAAGGCAAAGTTAAATGGCATTCCTGTGAGTGCACTGGATGACCTTGTGTGCTCTAAGACATGGCAATGCCTCTGCTAGGCTTCTGAACAGCCTTGTGTGGGGGGGCCCTCAAATAAACACCCTTACTCACCCTGCTGCCTGCAAACCCCCCGCCAATAACTCCTAACTGGATACCTGCTCACCCTCCCTCTCCCAGTCACAATCCCCAACTCACCTGAAGCCTCAATCTCAAACATCATCCTTGACACTGGGAAGATCCCTCTTGGGACACAATGAATCTGCTGAAAAATTGTTGTGCTTGAGAGCTGAGCAATAACAACCACTTCTCTCCGCTGCTCACCTTGGCTGCTGGTATCCAGATTGACTTCCTAAAAGAAAGACAAAGAACAGTGCTGTAACACAGTCACCATACACACTTCTGCTGCAGAGACAAATGGGGCCTCACCTGCTCGGGGCAATCCCCTCACCTGGGATGGGGCCCTCTGGCACAGATTTAATCCATCTCAATCTGAAAAGAAAGTTAGGACAAGAGTCAAACTGTTGCAGGATAACTGATGAGCTCCAGATATGATGAGTCCATCTACAAATCCCATCTAGAGTCCAACTACACCCCACATTACACATTCCAGGTCCCCGGGCCCTCTCCTATTGCAGCTGGCTATGCGGCAGGGCAGAGCAGCCCCGTCCCAAATGCGTGCAGACACCCGTGACACAGGACACACAAGACATGACAAACACCGGGGACACAACAGGAACAGAAATCTCTTAGCAAGGAAAATGGCTGCAAGGACTGAGAGAACGCAAAAGAAGAAGAGTTGAAGATGACGGCGAGCTGATGAGGCTCAGAGAACCCTGGAGGAAGAAGATGCAAACGGAATGATTTATTCCAAAAACTGCAAAGATGGATGCTCGAGAATCCTACAGTCAGAATCCTCTCCCTAACATCACATCCTTACAAGTCCCAGTCTGCTATAATGGATCATTGCACAGCATGGCTGTCCGTACAGCTCAGAACAAGACCTGACAAGACATCTGACTGGATGCTTCTAAAGAGAGATGCATTTCTGATGCCTGTGTGAGCTCCCCAGTCAAAAGTTCTATGGCACGGGTGCCAGGGCGAGGAACACTGAGATCACGGATACTAGGAAAGGTTTCTGAGAGGCCCCTCGCAGGGCTAAGATAAGAGACATGAGATATCCAGACAACACACAATACACAAAAGACAAGTGACACGAGACACACCGGGACTGCTCTGCCCTGCTGCGCACCTCAGCACTGTGATCAAAAGGGAGACTTTGCTTTTATAGGGCCTAAGGGGCAACATCTTGGCTACCCTCATTGCCAGAGCCAACTCAGACCCCCAACTCAGGGAGTCCTGACCAAGCACCCCACGTTCATCTCCTCTGTGGGTCACAGCCCTCTACTTATCTCTCAGACATCTGGGGATGCTGGTCCCTGTCAGGTGTGAAGGAAGGCCACCTCGTCACCTGGGAAGGTCCTGCTGGCACCGGGCTGGGGTCTCTCAGACAGCTGGATTAAAGAGAACCAAACATCAGTGCCTGACCTTGGCACCGCATCGGTCAAAACCCCACCACTCTGCTACTCACAGTGCTCCTAAGAAGGCCCGGCACCTCCTAACCCTGACCCTCTGCATGCACACCTGAAAGAAAGTTAGAACATATGTCAAACACCTCCACAATAACTCACAAGCTTCAAACGCCCTATGTCAATCTAGGAACAGCATCTAGAGCCCAAGTACAGCCCACGCCACAAATTCCAACTCCCCATGGTTTGTCCTACTGAAGCACGCCATGCGGCAGGGCAGAACAGCTCCGGCAAAAATACCTGCAGACACCCGTGACACAGAACGTGACAAACAGGGGGACATGAAACACGACACATCATGCTTGTGGTGAGGGCCTCGAGGGGAAAAGGCAAAAGGGATCCCAAAGACACACCAGGGAACACGACACACACCGGAGCTGTTCTGCACTGCCCGCCTGAAAGCTGCCATCAAAAGCAGAGCCTCTCCCTTCAGCTGTCCTAAGAGGCCCTTGCAGAAGAGATTGCTTTCCCCTCTGCTCATTTGTAAATCTGTCCCAGGGATTCCCAACCTGCTACTCCGCCATCTCCAGGCCGTGGCCCCCGACTTATCTTTTGGATGATCAGTCATGAGAATCCACGCTGCACCTGAAATGAGTCTGCCTTGGAGGGCCTCGTGATGGCCTGTGAGCCTCTCGGTCAGCTGCAATAAAGAAAACCAAACCCAAAGTATGAGTCCAGAGTTATGTGGGCCAAATCCCTGCAAGTCAGCTACTTGCCCTTTCCTGAGCGTGCCTGGCTCCCTCAGGCTCCAGCTTCATCCTGATTCCAAGCCTGTGGCCTTCATTAGGGGTGGCACCTGGGTTAGAGAAAGGCAAAGTTAAATGGCATTCCTGTGAGTGCACTGGATGACCTTGTGTGCTCTAAGACATGGCAATGCCTCTGCTAGGCTTCTGAACAGCCTTGTGTGGGGGGGCCCTCAAATAAACACCCTTACTCACCCTGCTGCCTGCAAACCCCCCGCCAATAACTCCTAACTGGATACCTGCTCACCCTCCCTCTCCCAGTCACAATCCCCAACTCACCTGAAGCCTCAATCTCAAACATCATCCTTGACACTGGGAAGATCCCTCTTGGGACACAATGAATCTGCTGAAAAATTGTTGTGCTTGAGAGCTGAGCAATAACAACCACTTCTCTCCGCTGCTCACCTTGGCTGCTGGTATCCAGATTGACTTCCTAAAAGAAAGACAAAGAACAGTGCTGTAACACAGTCACCATACACACTTCTGCTGCAGAGACAAATGGGGCCTCACCTGCTCGGGGCAATCCCCTCACCTGGGATGGGGCCCTCTGGCACAGATTTAATCCATCTCAATCTGAAAAGAAAGTTAGGACAAGAGTCAAACTGTTGCAGGATAACTGATGAGCTCCAGATATGATGAGTCCATCTACAAAACCCATCTAGAGTCCAACTACACCCCACATTACACATTCCAGGTCCCCGGGCCCTCTCCTATTGCAGCTGGCTATGCGGCAGTGCAGAGCAGCCCCGTCCCAAATGCGTGCAGACACCCGTGACACAGGACACACAAGACATGACAAACACCGGGGACACAACAGGAACAGAAATCTCTTAGCAAGGAAAATGGCTGCAAGGACTGAGAGAACGCAAAAGAAGAAGAGTTGAAGATGACGGCGAGCTGATGAGGCTCAGAGAACCCTGGAGGAAGAAGATGCAAACGGAATGATTTATTCCAAAAACTGCAAAGATGGATGCTCGAGAATCCTACAGTCAGAATCCTCTCCCTAACATCACATCCTTACAAGTCCCAGTCTGCTATAATGGATCATTGCACAGCATGGCTGTCCGTACAGCTCAGAACAAGACCTGACAAGACATCTGACTGGATGCTTCTAAAGAGAGATGCATTTCTGATGCCTGTGTGAGCTCCCCAGTCAAAAGTTCTATGGCACGGGTGCCAGGGCGAGGAACACTGAGATCACGGATACTAGGAAAGGTTTCTGAGAGGCCCCTCGCAGGGCTAAGATAAGAGACATGAGATATCCAGACAACACACAATACACAAAAGACAAGTGACACGAGACACACCGGGACTGCTCTGCCCTGCTGCGCACCTCAGCACTGTGATCAAAAGGGAGACTTTGCTTTTATAGGGCCTAAGGGGCAACATCTTGGCTACCCTCATTGCCAGAGCCAACTCAGACCCCCAACTCAGGGAGTCCTGACCAAGCACCCCACGTTCATCTCCTCTGTGGGTCACAGCCCTCTACTTATCTCTCAGACATCTGGGGATGCTGGTCCCTGTCAGGTGTGAAGGAAGGCCACCTCGTCACCTGGGAAGGTCCTGCTGGCACCGGGCTGGGGTCTCTCAGACAGCTGGATTAAAGAGAACCAAACATCAGTGCCTGACCTTGGCACCGCATCGGTCAAAACCCCACCACTCTGCTACTCACAGTGCTCCTAAGAAGGCCCGGCACCTCCTAACCCTGACCCTCTGCATGCACACCTGAAAGAAAGTTAGAACATATGTCAAACACCTCCACAATAACTCACAAGCTTCAAACGCCCTATGTCAATCTAGGAACAGCATCTAGAGCCCAAGTACAGCCCACGCCACAAATTCCAACTCCCCATGGTTTGTCCTACTGAAGCACGCCATGCGGCAGGGCAGAACAGCTCCGGCAAAAATACCTGCAGACACCCGTGACACAGAACGTGACAAACAGGGGGACATGAAACACGACACATCATGCTTGTGGTGAGGGCCTCGAGGGGAAAAGGCAAAAGGGATCCCAAAGACACACCAGGGAACACGACACACACCGGAGCTGTTCTGCACTGCCCGCCTGAAAGCTGCCATCAAAAGCAGAGCCTCTCCCTTCAGCTGTCCTAAGAGGCCCTTGCAGAAGAGATTGCTTTCCCCTCTGCTCATTTGTAAATCTGTCCCAGGGATTCCCAACCTGCTACTCCGCCATCTCCAGGCCGTGGCCCCCGACTTATCTTTTGGATGATCAGTCATGAGAATCCACGCTGCACCTGAAATGAGTCTGCCTTGGAGGGCCTCGTGATGGCCTGTGAGCCTCTCGGTCAGCTGCAATAAAGAAAACCAAACCCAAAGTATGAGTCCAGAGTTATGTGGGCCAAATCCCTGCAAGTCAGCTACTTGCCCTTTCCTGAGCGTGCCTGGCTCCCTCAGGCTCCAGCTTCATCCTGATTCCAAGCCTGTGGCCTTCATTAGGGGTGGCACCTGGGTTAGAGAAAGGCAAAGTTAAATGGCATTCCTGTGAGTGCACTGGATGACCTTGTGTGCTCTAAGACATGGCAATGCCTCTGCTAGGCTTCTGAACAGCCTTGTGTGGGGGGGCCCTCAAATAAACACCCTTACTCACCCTGCTGCCTGCAAACCCCCCGCCAATAACTCCTAACTGGATACCTGCTCACCCTCCCTCTCCCAGTCACAATCCCCAACTCACCTGAAGCCTCAATCTCAAACATCATCCTTGACACTGGGAAGATCCCTCTTGGGACACAATGAATCTGCTGAAAAATTGTTGTGCTTGAGAGCTGAGCAATAACAACCACTTCTCTCCGCTGCTCACCTTGGCTGCTGGTATCCAGATTGACTTCCTAAAAGAAAGACAAAGAACAGTGCTGTAACACAGTCACCATACACACTTCTGCTGCAGAGACAAATGGGGCCTCACCTGCTCGGGGCAATCCCCTCACCTGGGATGGGGCCCTCTGGCACAGATTTAATCCATCTCAATCTGAAAAGAAAGTTAGGACAAGAGTCAAACTGTTGCAGGATAACTGATGAGCTCCAGATATGATGAGTCCATCTACAAAACCCATCTAGAGTCCAACTACACCCCACATTACACATTCCAGGTCCCCGGGCCCTCTCCTATTGCAGCTGGCTATGCGGCAGTGCAGAGCAGCCCCGTCCCAAATGCGTGCAGACACCCGTGACACAGGACACACAAGACATGACAAACACCGGGGACACAACAGGAACAGAAATCTCTTAGCAAGGAAAATGGCTGCAAGGACTGAGAGAACGCAAAAGAAGAAGAGTTGAAGATGACGGCGAGCTGATGAGGCTCAGAGAACCCTGGAGGAAGAAGATGCAAACGGAATGATTTATTCCAAAAACTGCAAAGATGGATGCTCGAGAATCCTACAGTCAGAATCCTCTCCCTAACATCACATCCTTACAAGTCCCAGTCTGCTATAATGGATCATTGCACAGCATGGCTGTCCGTACAGCTCAGAACAAGACCTGACAAGACATCTGACTGGATGCTTCTAAAGAGAGATGCATTTCTGATGCCTGTGTGAGCTCCCCAGTCAAAAGTTCTATGGCACGGGTGCCAGGGCGAGGAACACTGAGATCACGGATACTAGGAAAGGTTTCTGAGAGGCCCCTCGCAGGGCTAAGATAAGAGACATGAGATATCCAGACAACACACAATACACAAAAGACAAGTGACACGAGACACACCGGGACTGCTCTGCCCTGCTGCGCACCTCAGCACTGTGATCAAAAGGGAGACTTTGCTTTTATAGGGCCTAAGGGGCAACATCTTGGCTACCCTCATTGCCAGAGCCAACTCAGACCCCCAACTCAGGGAGTCCTGACCAAGCACCCCACGTTCATCTCCTCTGTGGGTCACAGCCCTCTACTTATCTCTCAGACATCTGGGGATGCTGGTCCCTGTCAGGTGTGAAGGAAGGCCACCTCGTCACCTGGGAAGGTCCTGCTGGCACCGGGCTGGGGTCTCTCAGACAGCTGGATTAAAGAGAACCAAACATCAGTGCCTGACCTTGGCACCGCATCGGTCAAAACCCCACCACTCTGCTACTCACAGTGCTCCTAAGAAGGCCCGGCACCTCCTAACCCTGACCCTCTGCATGCACACCTGAAAGAAAGTTAGAACATATGTCAAACACCTCCACAATAACTCACAAGCTTCAAACGCCCTATGTCAATCTAGGAACAGCATCTAGAGCCCAAGTACAGCCCACGCCACAAATTCCAACTCCCCATGGTTTGTCCTACTGAAGCACGCCATGCGGCAGGGCAGAACAGCTCCGGCAAAAATACCTGCAGACACCCGTGACACAGAACGTGACAAACAGGGGGACATGAAACACGACACATCATGCTTGTGGTGAGGGCCTCGAGGGGAAAAGGCAAAAGGGATCCCAAAGACACACCAGGGAACACGACACACACCGGAGCTGTTCTGCACTGCCCGCCTGAAAGCTGCCATCAAAAGCAGAGCCTCTCCCTTCAGCTGTCCTAAGAGGCCCTTGCAGAAGAGATTGCTTTCCCCTCTGCTCATTTGTAAATCTGTCCCAGGGATTCCCAACCTGCTACTCCGCCATCTCCAGGCCGTGGCCCCCGACTTATCTTTTGGATGATCAGTCATGAGAATCCACGCTGCACCTGAAATGAGTCTGCCTTGGAGGGCCTCGTGATGGCCTGTGAGCCTCTCGGTCAGCTGCAATAAAGAAAACCAAACCCAAAGTATGAGTCCAGAGTTATGTGGGCCAAATCCCTGCAAGTCAGCTACTTGCCCTTTCCTGAGCGTGCCTGGCTCCCTCAGGCTCCAGCTTCATCCTGATTCCAAGCCTGTGGCCTTCATTAGGGGTGGCACCTGGGTTAGAGAAAGGCAAAGTTAAATGGCATTCCTGTGAGTGCACTGGATGACCTTGTGTGCTCTAAGACATGGCAATGCCTCTGCTAGGCTTCTGAACAGCCTTGTGTGGGGGGGCCCTCAAATAAACACCCTTACTCACCCTGCTGCCTGCAAACCCCCCGCCAATAACTCCTAACTGGATACCTGCTCACCCTCCCTCTCCCAGTCACAATCCCCAACTCACCTGAAGCCTCAATCTCAAACATCATCCTTGACACTGGGAAGATCCCTCTTGGGACACAATGAATCTGCTGAAAAATTGTTGTGCTTGAGAGCTGAGCAATAACAACCACTTCTCTCCGCTGCTCACCTTGGCTGCTGGTATCCAGATTGACTTCCTAAAAGAAAGACAAAGAACAGTGCTGTAACACAGTCACCATACACACTTCTGCTGCAGAGACAAATGGGGCCTCACCTGCTCGGGGCAATCCCCTCACCTGGGATGGGGCCCTCTGGCACAGATTTAATCCATCTCAATCTGAAAAGAAAGTTAGGACAAGAGTCAAACTGTTGCAGGATAACTGATGAGCTCCAGATATGATGAGTCCATCTACAAAACCCATCTAGAGTCCAACTACACCCCACATTACACATTCCAGGTCCCCGGGCCCTCTCCTATTGCAGCTGGCTATGCGGCAGTGCAGAGCAGCCCCATCCCAAATGCGTGCAGACACCCGTGACACAGGACACACAAGACATGACAAACACCGGGGACACAACAGGAACAGAAATCTCTTAGCAAGGAAAATGGCTGCAAGGACTGAGAGAACGCAAAAGAAGAAGAGTTGAAGATGACGGCGAGCTGATGAGGCTCAGAGAACCCTGGAGGAAGAAGATGCAAACGGAATGATTTATTCCAAAAACTGCAAAGATGGATGCTCGAGAATCCTACAGTCAGAATCCTCTCCCTAACATCACATCCTTACAAGTCCCAGTCTGCTATAATGGATCATTGCACAGCATGGCTGTCCGTACAGCTCAGAACAAGACCTGACAAGACATCTGACTGGATGCTTCTAAAGAGAGATGCATTTCTGATGCCTGTGTGAGCTCCCCAGTCAAAAGTTCTATGGCACGGGTGCCAGGGCGAGGAACACTGAGATCACGGATACTAGGAAAGGTTTCTGAGAGGCCCCTCGCAGGGCTAAGATAAGAGACATGAGATATCCAGACAACACACAATACACAAAAGACAAGTGACACGAGACACACCGGGACTGCTCTGCCCTGCTGCGCACCTCAGCACTGTGATCAAAAGGGAGACTTTGCTTTTATAGGGCCTAAGGGGCAACATCTTGGCTACCCTCATTGCCAGAGCCAACTCAGACCCCCAACTCAGGGAGTCCTGACCAAGCACCCCACGTTCATCTCCTCTGTGGGTCACAGCCCTCTACTTATCTCTCAGACATCTGGGGATGCTGGTCCCTGTCAGGTGTGAAGGAAGGCCACCTCGTCACCTGGGAAGGTCCTGCTGGCACCGGGCTGGGGTCTCTCAGACAGCTGGATTAAAGAGAACCAAACATCAGTGCCTGACCTTGGCACCGCATCGGTCAAAACCCCACCACTCTGCTACTCACAGTGCTCCTAAGAAGGCCCGGCACCTCCTAACCCTGACCCTCTGCATGCACACCTGAAAGAAAGTTAGAACATATGTCAAACACCTCCACAATAACTCACAAGCTTCAAACGCCCTATGTCAATCTAGGAACAGCATCTAGAGCCCAAGTACAGCCCACGCCACAAATTCCAACTCCCCATGGTTTGTCCTACTGAAGCACGCCATGCGGCAGGGCAGAACAGCTCCGGCAAAAATACCTGCAGACACCCGTGACACAGAACGTGACAAACAGGGGGACATGAAACACGACACATCATGCTTGTGGTGAGGGCCTCGAGGGGAAAAGGCAAAAGGGATCCCAAAGACACACCAGGGAACACGACACACACCGGAGCTGTTCTGCACTGCCCGCCTGAAAGCTGCCATCAAAAGCAGAGCCTCTCCCTTCAGCTGTCCTAAGAGGCCCTTGCAGAAGAGATTGCTTTCCCCTCTGCTCATTTGTAAATCTGTCCCAGGGATTCCCAACCTGCTACTCCGCCATCTCCAGGCCGTGGCCCCCGACTTATCTTTTGGATGATCAGTCATGAGAATCCACGCTGCACCTGAAATGAGTCTGCCTTGGAGGGCCTCGTGATGGCCTGTGAGCCTCTCGGTCAGCTGCAATAAAGAAAACCAAACCCAAAGTATGAGTCCAGAGTTATGTGGGCCAAATCCCTGCAAGTCAGCTACTTGCCCTTTCCTGAGCGTGCCTGGCTCCCTCAGGCTCCAGCTTCATCCTGATTCCAAGCCTGTGGCCTTCATTAGGGGTGGCACCTGGGTTAGAGAAAGGCAAAGTTAAATGGCATTCCTGTGAGTGCACTGGATGACCTTGTGTGCTCTAAGACATGGCAATGCCTCTGCTAGGCTTCTGAACAGCCTTGTGTGGGGGGGCCCTCAAATAAACACCCTTACTCACCCTGCTGCCTGCAAACCCCCCGCCAATAACTCCTAACTGGATACCTGCTCACCCTCCCTCTCCCAGTCACAATCCCCAACTCACCTGAAGCCTCAATCTCAAACATCATCCTTGACACTGGGAAGATCCCTCTTGGGACACAATGAATCTGCTGAAAAATTGTTGTGCTTGAGAGCTGAGCAATAACAACCACTTCTCTCCGCTGCTCACCTTGGCTGCTGGTATCCAGATTGACTTCCTAAAAGAAAGACAAAGAACAGTGCTGTAACACAGTCACCATACACACTTCTGCTGCAGAGACAAATGGGGCCTCACCTGCTCGGGGCAATCCCCTCACCTGGGATGGGGCCCTCTGGCACAGATTTAATCCATCTCAATCTGAAAAGAAAGTTAGGACAAGAGTCAAACTGTTGCAGGATAACTGATGAGCTCCAGATATGATGAGTCCATCTACAAAACCCATCTAGAGTCCAACTACACCCCACATTACACATTCCAGGTCCCCGGGCCCTCTCCTATTGCAGCTGGCTATGCGGCAGTGCAGAGCAGCCCCGTCCCAAATGCGTGCAGACACCCGTGACACAGGACACACAAGACATGACAAACACCGGGGACACAACAGGAACAGAAATCTCTTAGCAAGGAAAATGGCTGCAAGGACTGAGAGAACGCAAAAGAAGAAGAGTTGAAGATGACGGCGAGCTGATGAGGCTCAGAGAACCCTGGAGGAAGAAGATGCAAACGGAATGATTTATTCCAAAAACTGCAAAGATGGATGCTCGAGAATCCTACAGTCAGAACCCTCTCCCTAACATCACATCCTTACAAGTCCCAGTCTGCTATAATGGATCATTGCACAGCATGGCTGTCCGTACAGCTCAGAACAAGACCTGACAAGACATCTGACTGGATGCTTCTAAAGAGAGATGCATTTCTGATGCCTGTGTGAGCTCCCCAGTCAAAAGTTCTATGGCACGGGTGCCAGGGCGAGGAACACTGAGATCACGGATACTAGGAAAGGTTTCTGAGAGGCCCCTCGCAGGGCTAAGATAAGAGACATGAGATATCCAGACAACACACAATACACAAAAGACAAGTGACACGAGACACACCGGGACTGCTCTGCCCTGCTGCGCACCTCAGCACTGTGATCAAAAGGGAGACTTTGCTTTTATAGGGCCTAAGGGGCAACATCTTGGCTACCCTCATTGCCAGAGCCAACTCAGACCCCCAACTCAGGGAGTCCTGACCAAGCACCCCACGTTCATCTCCTCTGTGGGTCACAGCCCTCTACTTATCTCTCAGACATCTGGGGATGCTGGTCCCTGTCAGGTGTGAAGGAAGGCCACCTCGTCACCTGGGAAGGTCCTGCTGGCACCGGGCTGGGGTCTCTCAGACAGCTGGATTAAAGAGAACCAAACATCAGTGCCTGACCTTGGCACCGCATCGGTCAAAACCCCACCACTCTGCTACTCACAGTGCTCCTAAGAAGGCCCGGCACCTCCTAACCCTGACCCTCTGCATGCACACCTGAAAGAAAGTTAGAACATATGTCAAACACCTCCACAATAACTCACAAGCTTCAAACGCCCTATGTCAATCTAGGAACAGCATCTAGAGCCCAAGTACAGCCCACGCCACAAATTCCAACTCCCCATGGTTTGTCCTACTGAAGCACGCCATGCGGCAGGGCAGAACAGCTCCGGCAAAAATACCTGCAGACACCCGTGACACAGAACGTGACAAACAGGGGGACATGAAACACGACACATCATGCTTGTGGTGAGGGCCTCGAGGGGAAAAGGCAAAAGGGATCCCAAAGACACACCAGGGAACACGACACACACTGGAGCTGTTCTGCACTGCCCGCCTGAAAGCTGCCATCAAAAGCAGAGCCTCTCTCCCTTCAGCTGTCCTAAGAGGCCCTTGCAGAAGAGATTGCTTTCCCCTCTGCTCATTTGTAAATCTGTCCCAGGGATTCCCAACCTGCTACTCCGCCATCTCCAGGCCGTGGCCCCCGACTTATCTTTTGGATGATCAGTCATGAGAATCCACGCTGCACCTGAAATGAGTCTGCCTTGGAGGGCCTCGTGATGGCCTGTGAGCCTCTCGGTCAGCTGCAATAAAGAAAACCAAACCCAAAGTATGAGTCCAGAGTTATGTGGGCCAAATCCCTGCAAGTCAGCTACTTGCCCTTTCCTGAGCGTGCCTGGCTCCCTCAGGCTCCAGCTTCATCCTGATTCCAAGCCTGTGGCCTTCATTAGGGGTGGCACCTGGGTTAGAGAAAGGCAAAGTTAAATGGCATTCCTGTGAGTGCACTGGATGACCTTGTGTGCTCTAAGACATGGCAATGCCTCTGCTAGGCTTCTGAACAGCCTTGTGTGGGGGGGCCCTCAAATAAACACCCTTACTCACCCTGCTGCCTGCAAACCCCCCGCCAATAACTCCTAACTGGATACCTGCTCACCCTCCCTCTCCCAGTCACAATCCCCAACTCACCTGAAGCCTCAATCTCAAACATCATCCTTGACACTGGGAAGATCCCTCTTGGGACACAATGAATCTGCTGAAAAATTGTTGTGCTTGAGAGCTGAGCAATAACAACCACTTCTCTCCGCTGCTCACCTTGGCTGCTGGTATCCAGATTGACTTCCTAAAAGAAAGACAAAGAACAGTGCTGTAACACAGTCACCATACACACTTCTGCTGCAGAGACAAATGGGGCCTCACCTGCTCGGGGCAATCCCCTCACCTGGGATGGGGCCCTCTGGCACAGATTTAATCCATCTCAATCTGAAAAGAAAGTTAGGACAAGAGTCAAACTGTTGCAGGATAACTGATGAGCTCCAGATATGATGAGTCCATCTACAAAACCCATCTAGAGTCCAACTACACCCCACATTACACATTCCAGGTCCCCGGGTCCTCTCCTATTGCAGCTGGCTATGCGGCAGTGCAGAGCAGCCCCGTCCCAAATGCGTGCAGACACCCGTGACACAGGACACACAAGACATGACAAACACCGGGGACACAACAGGAACAGAAATCTCTTAGCAAGGAAAATGGCTGCAAGGACTGAGAGAACGCAAAAGAAGAAGAGTTGAAGATGACGGCGAGCTGATGAGGCTCAGAGAACCCTGGAGGAAGAAGATGCAAACGGAATGATTTATTCCAAAAACTGCAAAGATGGATGCTCGAGAATCCTACAGTCAGAATCCTCTCCCTAACATCACATCCTTACAAGTCCCAGTCTGCTATAATGGATCATTGCACAGCATGGCTGTCCGTACAGCTCAGAACAAGACCTGACAAGACATCTGACTGGATGCTTCTAAAGAGAGATGCATTTCTGATGCCTGTGTGAGCTCCCCAGTCAAAAGTTCTATGGCACGGGTGCCAGGGCGAGGAACACTGAGATCACGGATACTAGGAAAGGTTTCTGAGAGGCCCCTCGCAGGGCTAAGATAAGAGACATGAGATATCCAGACAACACACAATACACAAAAGACAAGTGACACGAGACACACCGGGACTGCTCTGCCCTGCTGCGCACCTCAGCACTGTGATCAAAAGGGAGACTTTGCTTTTATAGGGCCTAAGGGGCAACATCTTGGCTACCCTCATTGCCAGAGCCAACTCAGACCCCCAACTCAGGGAGTCCTGACCAAGCACCCCACGTTCATCTCCTCTGTGGGTCACAGCCCTCTACTTATCTCTCAGACATCTGGGGATGCTGGTCCCTGTCAGGTGTGAAGGAAGGCCACCTCGTCACCTGGGAAGGTCCTGCTGGCACCGGGCTGGGGTCTCTCAGACAGCTGGATTAAAGAGAACCAAACATCAGTGCCTGACCTTGGCACCGCATCGGTCAAAACCCCACCACTCTGCTACTCACAGTGCTCCTAAGAAGGCCCGGCACCTCCTAACCCTGACCCTCTGCATGCACACCTGAAAGAAAGTTAGAACATATGTCAAACACCTCCACAATAACTCACAAGCTTCAAACGCCCTATGTCAATCTAGGAACAGCATCTAGAGCCCAAGTACAGCCCACGCCACAAATTCCAACTCCCCATGGTTTGTCCTACTGAAGCACGCCATGCGGCAGGGCAGAACAGCTCCGGCAAAAATACCTGCAGACACCCGTGACACAGAACGTGACAAACAGGGGGACATGAAACACGACACATCATGCTTGTGGTGAGGGCCTCGAGGGGAAAAGGCAAAAGGGATCCCAAAGACACACCAGGGAACACGACACACACCGGAGCTGTTCTGCACTGCCCGCCTGAAAGCTGCCATCAAAAGCAGAGCCTCTCCCTTCAGCTGTCCTAAGAGGCCCTTGCAGAAGAGATTGCTTTCCCCTCTGCTCATTTGTAAATCTGTCCCAGGGATTCCCAACCTGCTACTCCGCCATCTCCAGGCCGTGGCCCCCGACTTATCTTTTGGATGATCAGTCATGAGAATCCACGCTGCACCTGAAATGAGTCTGCCTTGGAGGGCCTCGTGATGGCCTGTGAGCCTCTCGGTCAGCTGCAATAAAGAAAACCAAACCCAAAGTATGAGTCCAGAGTTATGTGGGCCAAATCCCTGCAAGTCAGCTACTTGCCCTTTCCTGAGCGTGCCTGGCTCCCTCAGGCTCCAGCTTCATCCTGATTCCAAGCCTGTGGCCTTCATTAGGGGTGGCACCTGGGTTAGAGAAAGGCAAAGTTAAATGGCATTCCTGTGAGTGCACTGGATGACCTTGTGTGCTCTAAGACATGGCAATGCCTCTGCTAGGCTTCTGAACAGCCTTGTGTGGGGGGGCCCTCAAATAAACACCCTTACTCACCCTGCTGCCTGCAAACCCCCCGCCAATAACTCCTAACTGGATACCTGCTCACCCTCCCTCTCCCAGTCACAATCCCCAACTCACCTGAAGCCTCAATCTCAAACATCATCCTTGACACTGGGAAGATCCCTCTTGGGACACAATGAATCTGCTGAAAAATTGTTGTGCTTGAGAGCTGAGCAATAACAACCACTTCTCTCCGCTGCTCACCTTGGCTGCTGGTATCCAGATTGACTTCCTAAAAGAAAGACAAAGAACAGTGCTGTAACACAGTCACCATACACACTTCTGCTGCAGAGACAAATGGGGCCTCACCTGCTCGGGGCAATCCCCTCACCTGGGATGGGGCCCTCTGGCACAGATTTAATCCATCTCAATCTGAAAAGAAAGTTAGGACAAGAGTCAAACTGTTGCAGGATAACTGATGAGCTCCAGATATGATGAGTCCATCTACAAAACCCATCTAGAGTCCAACTACACCCCACATTACACATTCCAGGTCCCCGGGCCCTCTCCTATTGCAGCTGGCTATGCGGCAGTGCAGAGCAGCCCCGTCCCAAATGCGTGCAGACACCCGTGACACAGGACACACAAGACATGACAAACACCGGGGACACAACAGGAACAGAAATCTCTTAGCAAGGAAAATGGCTGCAAGGACTGAGAGAACGCAAAAGAAGAAGAGTTGAAGATGACGGCGAGCTGATGAGGCTCAGAGAACCCTGGAGGAAGAAGATGCAAACGGAATGATTTATTCCAAAAACTGCAAAGATGGATGCTCGAGAATCCTACAGTCAGAATCCTCTCCCTAACATCACATCCTTACAAGTCCCAGTCTGCTATAATGGATCATTGCACAGCATGGCTGTCCGTACAGCTCAGAACAAGACCTGACAAGACATCTGACTGGATGCTTCTAAAGAGAGATGCATTTCTGATGCCTGTGTGAGCTCCCCAGTCAAAAGTTCTATGGCACGGGTGCCAGGGCGAGGAACACTGAGATCACGGATACTAGGAAAGGTTTCTGAGAGGCCCCTCGCAGGGCTAAGATAAGAGACATGAGATATCCAGACAACACACAATACACAAAAGACAAGTGACACGAGACACACCGGGACTGCTCTGCCCTGCTGCGCACCTCAGCACTGTGATCAAAAGGGAGACTTTGCTTTTATAGGGCCTAAGGGGCAACATCTTGGCTACCCTCATTGCCAGAGCCAACTCAGACCCCCAACTCAGGGAGTCCTGACCAAGCACCCCACGTTCATCTCCTCTGTGGGTCACAGCCCTCTACTTATCTCTCAGACATCTGGGGATGCTGGTCCCTGTCAGGTGTGAAGGAAGGCCACCTCGTCACCTGGGAAGGTCCTGCTGGCACCGGGCTGGGGTCTCTCAGACAGCTGGATTAAAGAGAACCAAACATCAGTGCCTGACCTTGGCACCGCATCGGTCAAAACCCCACCACTCTGCTACTCACAGTGCTCCTAAGAAGGCCCGGCACCTCCTAACCCTGACCCTCTGCATGCACACCTGAAAGAAAGTTAGAACATATGTCAAACACCTCCACAATAACTCACAAGCTTCAAACGCCCTATGTCAATCTAGGAACAGCATCTAGAGCCCAAGTACAGCCCACGCCACAAATTCCAACTCCCCATGGTTTGTCCTACTGAAGCACGCCATGCGGCAGGGCAGAACAGCTCCGGCAAAAATACCTGCAGACACCCGTGACACAGAACGTGACAAACAGGGGGACATGAAACACGACACATCATGCTTGTGGTGAGGGCCTCGAGGGGAAAAGGCAAAAGGGATCCCAAAGACACACCAGGGAACACGACACACACCGGAGCTGTTCTGCACTGCCCGCCTGAAAGCTGCCATCAAAAGCAGAGCCTCTCTCCCTTCAGCTGTCCTAAGAGGCCCTTGCAGAAGAGATTGCTTTCCCCTCTGCTCATTTGTAAATCTGTCCCAGGGATTCCCAACCTGCTACTCCGCCATCTCCAGGCCGTGGCCCCCGACTTATCTTTTGGATGATCAGTCATGAGAATCCACGCTGCACCTGAAATGAGTCTGCCTTGGAGGGCCTCGTGATGGCCTGTGAGCCTCTCGGTCAGCTGCAATAAAGAAAACCAAATCCAAAGTATGAGTCCAGAGTTATGTGGGCCAAATCCCTGCAAGTCAGCTACTTGCCCTTTCCTGAGCGTGCCTGGCTCCCTCAGGCTCCAGCTTCATCCTGATTCCAAGCCTGTGGCCTTCATTAGGGGTGGCACCTGGGTTAGAGAAAGGCAAAGTTAAATGGCATTCCTGTGAGTGCACTGGATGACCTTGTGTGCTCTAAGACATGGCAATGCCTCTGCTAGGCTTCTGAACAGCCTTGTGTGGGGGGGCCCTCAAATAAATACCCTTACTCACCCTGCTGCCTGCAAACCCCCCGCCAATAACTCCTAACTGGATACCTGCTCACCCTCCCTCTCCCAGTCACAATCCCCAACTCACCTGAAGCCTCAATCTCAAACATCATCCTTGACACTGGGAAGATCCCTCTTGGGACACAATGAATCTGCTGAAAAATTGTTGTGCTTGAGAGCTGAGCAATAACAACCACTTCTCTCCGCTGCTCACCTTGGCTGCTGGTATCCAGATTGACTTCCTAAAAGAAAGACAAAGAACAGTGCTGTAACACAGTCACCATACACACTTCTGCTGCAGAGACAAATGGGGCCTCACCTGCTCGGGGCAATCCCCTCACCTGGGATGGGGCCCTCTGGCACAGATTTAATCCATCTCAATCTGAAAAGAAAGTTAGGACAAGAGTCAAACTGTTGCAGGATAACTGATGAGCTCCAGATATGATGAGTCCATCTACAAATCCCATCTAGAGTCCAACTACACCCCACATTACACATTCCAGGTCCCCGGGCCCTCTCCTATTGCAGCTGGCTATGCGGCAGGGCAGAGCAGCCCCGTCCCAAATGCGTGCAGACACCCGTGACACAGGACACACAAGACATGACAAACACCGGGGACACAACAGGAATAGAAATCTCTTAGCAAGGAAAATGGCTGCAAGGACTGAGAGAACGCAAAAGAAGAAGAGTTGAAGATGACGGCGAGCTGATGAGGCTCAGAGAACCCTGGAGGAAGAAGATGCAAACGGAATGATTTATTCCAAAAACTGCAAAGATGGATGCTCGAGAATCCTACAGTCAGAATCCTCTCCCTAACATCACATCCTTACAAGTCCCAGTCTGCTATAATGGATCATTGCACAGCATGGCTGTCCGTACAGCTCAGAACAAGACCTGACAAGACATCTGACTGGATGCTTCTAAAGAGAGATGCATTTCTGATGCCTGTGTGAGCTCCCCAGTCAAAAGTTCTATGGCACGGGTGCCAGGGCGAGGAACACTGAGATCACGGATACTAGGAAAGGTTTCTGAGAGGCCCCTCGCAGGGCTAAGATAAGAGACATGAGATATCCAGACAACACACAATACACAAAAGACAAGTGACACGAGACACACCGGGACTGCTCTGCCCTGCTGCGCACCTCAGCACTGTGATCAAAAGGGAGACTTTGCTTTTATAGGGCCTAAGGGGCAACATCTTGGCTACCCTCATTGCCAGAGCCAACTCAGACCCCCAACTCAGGGAGTCCTGACCAAGCACCCCACGTTCATCTCCTCTGTGGGTCACAGCCCTCTACTTATCTCTCAGACATCTGGGGATGCTGGTCCCTGTCAGGTGTGAAGGAAGGCCACCTCGTCACCTGGGAAGGTCCTGCTGGCACCGGGCTGGGGTCTCTCAGACAGCTGGATTAAAGAGAACCAAACATCAGTGCCTGACCTTGGCACCGCATCGGTCAAAACCCCACCACTCTGCTACTCACAGTGCTCCTAAGAAGGCCCGGCACCTCCTAACCCTGACCCTCTGCATGCACACCTGAAAGAAAGTTAGAACATATGTCAAACACCTCCACAATAACTCACAAGCTTCAAACGCCCTATGTCAATCTAGGAACAGCATCTAGAGCCCAAGTACAGCCCACGCCACAAATTCCAACTCCCCATGGTTTGTCCTACTGAAGCACGCCATGCGGCAGGGCAGAACAGCTCCGGCAAAAATACCTGCAGACACCCGTGACACAGAACGTGACAAACAGGGGGACATGAAACACGACACATCATGCTTGTGGTGAGGGCCTCGAGGGGAAAAGGCAAAAGGGATCCCAAAGACACACCAGGGAACACGACACACACCGGAGCTGTTCTGCACTGCCCGCCTGAAAGCTGCCATCAAAAGCAGAGCCTCTCCCTTCAGCTGTCCTAAGAGGCCCTTGCAGAAGAGATTGCTTTCCCCTCTGCTCATTTGTAAATCTGTCCCAGGGATTCCCAACCTGCTACTCCGCCATCTCCAGGCCGTGGCCCCCGACTTATCTTTTGGATGATCAGTCATGAGAATCCACGCTGCACCTGAAATGAGTCTGCCTTGGAGGGCCTCGTGATGGCCTGTGAGCCTCTCGGTCAGCTGCAATAAAGAAAACCAAACCCAAAGTATGAGTCCAGAGTTATGTGGGCCAAATCCCTGCAAGTCAGCTACTTGCCCTTTCCTGAGCGTGCCTGGCTCCCTCAGGCTCCAGCTTCATCCTGATTCCAAGCCTGTGGCCTTCATTAGGGGTGGCACCTGGGTTAGAGAAAGGCAAAGTTAAATGGCATTCCTGTGAGTGCACTGGATGACCTTGTGTGCTCTAAGACATGGCAATGCCTCTGCTAGGCTTCTGAACAGCCTTGTGTGGGGGGGCCCTCAAATAAACACCCTTACTCACCCTGCTGCCTGCAAACCCCCCGCCAATAACTCCTAACTGGATACCTGCTCACCCTCCCTCTCCCAGTCACAATCCCCAACTCACCTGAAGCCTCAATCTCAAACATCATCCTTGACACTGGGAAGATCCCTCTTGGGACACAATGAATCTGCTGAAAAATTGTTGTGCTTGAGAGCTGAGCAATAACAACCACTTCTCTCCGCTGCTCACCTTGGCTGCTGGTATCCAGATTGACTTCCTAAAAGAAAGACAAAGAACAGTGCTGTAACACAGTCACCATACACACTTCTGCTGCAGAGACAAATGGGGCCTCACCTGCTCGGGGCAATCCCCTCACCTGGGATGGGGCCCTCTGGCACAGATTTAATCCATCTCAATCTGAAAAGAAAGTTAGGACAAGAGTCAAACTGTTGCAGGATAACTGATGAGCTCCAGATATGATGAGTCCATCTACAAAACCCATCTAGAGTCCAACTACACCCCACATTACACATTCCAGGTCCCCGGGCCCTCTCCTATTGCAGCTGGCTATGCGGCAGTGCAGAGCAGCCCCGTCCCAAATGCGTGCAGACACCCGTGACACAGGACACACAAGACATGACAAACACCGGGGACACAACAGGAACAGAAATCTCTTAGCAAGGAAAATGGCTGCAAGGACTGAGAGAACGCAAAAGAAGAAGAGTTGAAGATGACGGCGAGCTGATGAGGCTCAGAGAACCCTGGAGGAAGAAGATGCAAACGGAATGATTTATTCCAAAAACTGCAAAGATGGATGCTCGAGAATCCTACAGTCAGAATCCTCTCCCTAACATCACATCCTTACAAGTCCCAGTCTGCTATAATGGATCATTGCACAGCATGGCTGTCCGTACAGCTCAGAACAAGACCTGACAAGACATCTGACTGGATGCTTCTAAAGAGAGATGCATTTCTGATGCCTGTGTGAGCTCCCCAGTCAAAAGTTCTATGGCACGGGTGCCAGGGCGAGGAACACTGAGATCACGGATACTAGGAAAGGTTTCTGAGAGGCCCCTCGCAGGGCTAAGATAAGAGACATGAGATATCCAGACAACACACAATACACAAAAGACAAGTGACACGAGACACACCGGGACTGCTCTGCCCTGCTGCGCACCTCAGCACTGTGATCAAAAGGGAGACTTTGCTTTTATAGGGCCTAAGGGGCAACATCTTGGCTACCCTCATTGCCAGAGCCAACTCAGACCCCCAACTCAGGGAGTCCTGACCAAGCACCCCACGTTCATCTCCTCTGTGGGTCACAGCCCTCTACTTATCTCTCAGACATCTGGGGATGCTGGTCCCTGTCAGGTGTGAAGGAAGGCCACCTCGTCACCTGGGAAGGTCCTGCTGGCACCGGGCTGGGGTCTCTCAGACAGCTGGATTAAAGAGAACCAAACATCAGTGCCTGACCTTGGCACCGCATCGGTCAAAACCCCACCACTCTGCTACTCACAGTGCTCCTAAGAAGGCCCGGCACCTCCTAACCCTGACCCTCTGCATGCACACCTGAAAGAAAGTTAGAACATATGTCAAACACCTCCACAATAACTCACAAGCTTCAAACGCCCTATGTCAATCTAGGAACAGCATCTAGAGCCCAAGTACAGCCCACGCCACAAATTCCAACTCCCCATGGTTTGTCCTACTGAAGCACGCCATGCGGCAGGGCAGAACAGCTCCGGCAAAAATACCTGCAGACACCCGTGACACAGAACGTGACAAACAGGGGGACATGAAACACGACACATCATGCTTGTGGTGAGGGCCTCGAGGGGAAAAGGCAAAAGGGATCCCAAAGACACACCAGGGAACACGACACACACCGGAGCTGTTCTGCACTGCCCGCCTGAAAGCTGCCATCAAAAGCAGAGCCTCTCCCTTCAGCTGTCCTAAGAGGCCCTTGCAGAAGAGATTGCTTTCCCCTCTGCTCATTTGTAAATCTGTCCCAGGGATTCCCAACCTGCTACTCCGCCATCTCCAGGCCGTGGCCCCCGACTTATCTTTTGGATGATCAGTCATGAGAATCCACGCTGCACCTGAAATGAGTCTGCCTTGGAGGGCCTCGTGATGGCCTGTGAGCCTCTCGGTCAGCTGCAATAAAGAAAACCAAACCCAAAGTATGAGTCCAGAGTTATGTGGGCCAAATCCCTGCAAGTCAGCTACTTGCCCTTTCCTGAGCGTGCCTGGCTCCCTCAGGCTCCAGCTTCATCCTGATTCCAAGCCTGTGGCCTTCATTAGGGGTGGCACCTGGGTTAGAGAAAGGCAAAGTTAAATGGCATTCCTGTGAGTGCACTGGATGACCTTGTGTGCTCTAAGACATGGCAATGCCTCTGCTAGGCTTCTGAACAGCCTTGTGTGGGGGGGCCCTCAAATAAACACCCTTACTCACCCTGCTGCCTGCAAACCCCCCGCCAATAACTCCTAACTGGATACCTGCTCACCCTCCCTCTCCCAGTCACAATCCCCAACTCACCTGAAGCCTCAATCTCAAACATCATCCTTGACACTGGGAAGATCCCTCTTGGGACACAATGAATCTGCTGAAAAATTGTTGTGCTTGAGAGCTGAGCAATAACAACCACTTCTCTCCGCTGCTCACCTTGGCTGCTGGTATCCAGATTGACTTCCTAAAAGAAAGACAAAGAACAGTGCTGTAACACAGTCACCATACACACTTCTGCTGCAGAGACAAATGGGGCCTCACCTGCTCGGGGCAATCCCCTCACCTGGGATGGGGCCCTCTGGCACAGATTTAATCCATCTCAATCTGAAAAGAAAGTTAGGACAAGAGTCAAACTGTTGCAGGATAACTGATGAGCTCCAGATATGATGAGTCCATCTACAAAACCCATCTAGAGTCCAACTACACCCCACATTACACATTCCAGGTCCCCGGGCCCTCTCCTATTGCAGCTGGCTATGCGGCAGTGCAGAGCAGCCCCGTCCCAAATGCGTGCAGACACCCGTGACACAGGACACACAAGACATGACAAACACCGGGGACACAACAGGAACAGAAATCTCTTAGCAAGGAAAATGGCTGCAAGGACTGAGAGAACGCAAAAGAAGAAGAGTTGAAGATGACGGCGAGCTGATGAGGCTCAGAGAACCCTGGAGGAAGAAGATGCAAACGGAATGATTTATTCCAAAAACTGCAAAGATGGATGCTCGAGAATCCTACAGTCAGAATCCTCTCCCTAACATCACATCCTTACAAGTCCCAGTCTGCTATAATGGATCATTGCACAGCATGGCTGTCCGTACAGCTCAGAACAAGACCTGACAAGACATCTGACTGGATGCTTCTAAAGAGAGATGCATTTCTGATGCCTGTGTGAGCTCCCCAGTCAAAAGTTCTATGGCACGGGTGCCAGGGCGAGGAACACTGAGATCACGGATACTAGGAAAGGTTTCTGAGAGGCCCCTCGCAGGGCTAAGATAAGAGACATGAGATATCCAGACAACACACAATACACAAAAGACAAGTGACACGAGACACACCGGGACTGCTCTGCCCTGCTGCGCACCTCAGCACTGTGATCAAAAGGGAGACTTTGCTTTTATAGGGCCTAAGGGGCAACATCTTGGCTACCCTCATTGCCAGAGCCAACTCAGACCCCCAACTCAGGGAGTCCTGACCAAGCACCCCACGTTCATCTCCTCTGTGGGTCACAGCCCTCTACTTATCTCTCAGACATCTGGGGATGCTGGTCCCTGTCAGGTGTGAAGGAAGGCCACCTCGTCACCTGGGAAGGTCCTGCTGGCACCGGGCTGGGGTCTCTCAGACAGCTGGATTAAAGAGAACCAAACATCAGTGCCTGACCTTGGCACCGCATCGGTCAAAACCCCACCACTCTGCTACTCACAGTGCTCCTAAGAAGGCCCGGCACCTCCTAACCCTGACCCTCTGCATGCACACCTGAAAGAAAGTTAGAACATATGTCAAACACCTCCACAATAACTCACAAGCTTCAAACGCCCTATGTCAATCTAGGAACAGCATCTAGAGCCCAAGTACAGCCCACGCCACAAATTCCAACTCCCCATGGTTTGTCCTACTGAAGCACGCCATGCGGCAGGGCAGAACAGCTCCGGCAAAAATACCTGCAGACACCCGTGACACAGAACGTGACAAACAGGGGGACATGAAACACGACACATCATGCTTGTGGTGAGGGCCTCGAGGGGAAAAGGCAAAAGGGATCCCAAAGACACACCAGGGAACACGACACACACCGGAGCTGTTCTGCACTGCCCGCCTGAAAGCTGCCATCAAAAGCAGAGCCTCTCTCCCTTCAGCTGTCCTAAGAGGCCCTTGCAGAAGAGATTGCTTTCCCCTCTGCTCATTTGTAAATCTGTCCCAGGGATTCCCAACCTGCTACTCCGCCATCTCCAGGCCGTGGCCCCCGACTTATCTTTTGGATGATCAGTCATGAGAATCCACGCTGCACCTGAAATGAGTCTGCCTTGGAGGGCCTCGTGATGGCCTGTGAGCCTCTCGGTCAGCTGCAATAAAGAAAACCAAACCCAAAGTATGAGTCCAGAGTTATGTGGGCCAAATCCCTGCAAGTCAGCTACTTGCCCTTTCCTGAGCGTGCCTGGCTCCCTCAGGCTCCAGCTTCATCCTGATTCCAAGCCTGTGGCCTTCATTAGGGGTGGCACCTGGGTTAGAGAAAGGCAAAGTTAAATGGCATTCCTGTGAGTGCACTGGATGACCTTGTGTGCTCTAAGACATGGCAATGCCTCTGCTAGGCTTCTGAACAGCCTTGTGTGGGGGGGCCCTCAAATAAACACCCTTACTCACCCTGCTGCCTGCAAACCCCCCGCCAATAACTCCTAACTGGATACCTGCTCACCCTCCCTCTCCCAGTCACAATCCCCAACTCACCTGAAGCCTCAATCTCAAACATCATCCTTGACACTGGGAAGATCCCTCTTGGGACACAATGAATCTGCTGAAAAATTGTTGTGCTTGAGAGCTGAGCAATAACAACCACTTCTCTCCGCTGCTCACCTTGGCTGCTGGTATCCAGATTGACTTCCTAAAAGAAAGACAAAGAACAGTGCTGTAACACAGTCACCATACACACTTCTGCAGAGACAAATGGGGCCTCACCTGCTCGGGGCAACCCCCTCAACGGGATGGGGCCCTCTGGCACAGATTTAATCCATCTCAATCTGAAAAAAAAAAATAGGACAAGAGTCAAACTGTTGCAGGATAACTGAGGGGCTCCATATATCCTGTGTCCATCTACAAATCCCATCTAGAGTCCAACTACACACCACATTACACATTCCAGGTCCCCGGGCCCTCTCCTATTGCAGCTGGCTATGCGGCAGGGCAGAGCAGCTCCGGCACATACGTGTGCTGACACCCGTGACACAGAACAGACAGGACAGGACAGGACAGACAACAGGGACACAACAGGAACAAAAATCTCTTGGCAAGGAAAATGGCTGCAAGGACTGAGAGAATGCAAAAGGAGATGACTGAGTTCAAACTGACAGTCAGATGATGAGGCTCAGAGAACCCTGAAGGAAGAAGATGCTAACTGAAGGATTTATTCCAAGAACAGCAAAGATCGATGCCCAGGAATCCTATGGTCAGAAGCCTCTGCCTGCCCTCACATTCTTTCAAGTCCTAATCCACCAAAATGGATCCAGGTGGGGCATGGCTGTCCCTACAGCTCAGAACAAGACCTGACAAGACATCTGACTGGATGCTTCCAAAGAGAGAACTTCTGACTGGAGAGCTCAGACAGGTGTCAGAATCGCATCTATGGCCTGGGTGCCAGGCCTAGGAATGCAGAGATCACAGATGCCAACAATGATGCCTGGGTGTCTGACAGGCCCCCCAAAGGCTAACGTAAAAGAAACAGGATACACAAACAACACACAATGCACAATAGACAAGTGACATGAGACACACCGGGACTGCTCTGCCCTGCACACCTCAGCACTGGGATCAAAAGTGAGACGTGGCTTTTATGGGGCCTAAGGGGCCACTTCATGGACACCCCCCAACTCCAAATTGGACTCAAAAACCCCTCCCAGTAATTCCCAAACCAGCACCATGCCTTCATCCCCTCTGTGGGTCACAGCCCTCTTATCTCTCAGACATCTGGAGATGCTGGTCCCTGTCAGGTGCAAAGAAAGGCCACCTCGTCAGCTGGGAAGGTCCTACTGGCACCGGGGCTGGGGTCTCTCAGACAGCTAGATTAAAGAGAACCAAACATCAATGCCTGACCTTGGCACCGCATCGGCCAAAACCCCACCACTCTGCTACTCACCACGCTCCTAAGAAGGCCCGGCACCTCCTAACCCTGACCCTCTGCCACACCTGGAATGCATCTGCACCTGAAAGAAAGTTAGAACATATGTCAAACACCACCAGGGTAAATCACAAGCTGCAAACACCTTATGTCAATCTAGGAACAGCATCTAGAGCCCAAGTACAGACCACATTACAAATTCCAACTCCCCAGGCTTGTCCTACTGCAGCAGGCCATGCGGCAGGGCAGAACAGCTCCGGCACAAATGTGTGCACACACCCGTGAAACAGAACGTGACAAACAGGGGGACATGAAACACGACACATCATGCTTGTGCTGAGGGGTTTGAGGGGAAAAGGCAAAAGGGACCCCAAAGACACACTAGCGAACACAGCACACCGGACAACACGACAAACACCGGAGCTGTTCTGCACTGCCTGCCTGAAAGCTCCCATCAAAAGTAGAGCCTCTCCCTTTAGCTGTCCTAAGAGGCCTTTGGAGAAGAATGCTTTTCCCTTTGCTAATTTCTAAATCTGCCCCAAGAACTCCCAACCCACTATTCTCTCATCTCCAGGCCGTGGCCCTCAACTTATCTTTTGGATGATCGGTGATGGGAATCCACGCTGCACCTGAAATGAGTCTGCCTCGGAGGGCTCTGGGATGGCCTATGAGCCTCTCGGTCAGCTGCAATAAAGAAAACCAAAACCAAAGTGTGAGTCCAGAGTTACGTGGGCCAAATCCCACCAAGGCAGCTACTTGCCCTTTCCTGAGCGTGCCTGGCTCCCTCAGGCTCCAGCTTCATCCTGATTCCAAGGCTGTGGCCTTCATTAGGGGTGGCACCTGGGTAAGAGAAAGGCAAAGTTAAATGGCATTGCTGTGAGTGCAGTGGATGACCTTGTGTGCTGCAAGACATGGCAATGCCTCTGCTAGGCTTCTGAACAGCCTTGTGGGGGGGGGCGCTCAAATAAACAAATAAACACCCTTTCTCACCCTGCTGCCTGCAAACCCCCTCCCAAGAACTCCTAACTGGATACCTGATCACCCTCCCTCTCCCAGTCACAATCCTCAACTCGCCTGAAGCCTCAATCTCAAACATCATCCTTGACACTGGGAAGATCTCTCTTGCAACACGATGAATCTACTGAAAAATTGTTGTGCTTGAGAGCTGAGCAATAACAACCACTTCTCTCCACTGCTCACCTTGACTGACGTCCTAAAAAGAAAGACAAAGAACAGTGCTGTAACACAGTCACCATACACACTTCTGCTGCAGAGACAAATGGGGCCTCACCTGCTCGGGGCAATCCCCTCACCCGGGACGGGGCCCTCTGGCACAGATTTAATCCATCTCAATCTGAAGAAAAAATTAGGACAAGAGTCAAACAGTTGCAGGATAACTGAGGAGCTCCAGATATCCTGTGTCCATCTACAAATCCCACCTAGAGTCCAACTACACCCCACATTACACATTCCAAGTCCCTGGGACTTCTCCTATCGCACCAGGCTGTGTGGCAGGGCAGAGCAGCTCCGGCACATACGTGTGCTGACACCCGTGACACAGGACAGACAGGACAGGACAGGACAGGACAAACACTGGGGACACAACAGGAACAGAAATCTCTTAGCAAGGAAAATGGCTGCAAGGACTGAGAGAACGCAAAAGAAGAAGAGTTGAAGCTGACGGTCAGCTGATGAGGCTCAGAGAACCCTGGAGGAAGAAGATGCAAACGGAATGATTTATTCCAAAAACTGCAAAGATGGTGGCTCGGGAATCCTACAGTCAGAATCCTCTCCCTAACCTCACATCCTTACAAGTCCTAGTCTGCTATAATGGATCATTGCACAGCATGGCTGTCCGTACAGCTCAGAACAAGACATGACAAGACATCTGACTGGACGCTTCTAAAGAGAGATGCATTTCTGATACCTGTGTGAGCTCCCCAGTCAAAAGTTCTATGGCACGGGTGCCAGGGCGAGGAACACTGAGATCACGGATGCTAGGAAAGGTTTCTGAGAGGCTCCTCACAGGGCTAAGATAAGAGACATGAGATATCCAGACAACACACAATACACAAAAGACAAGTGACACGAGACACACCGGGACTGCTCTGCCCTGCTGCGCACCTCAGCACTGTGATCAAAAGGGAGATGTTGCTTTTATGGGGCCTAAGGGCCACATCTTGGCTACCCTCATTGCCAGAGCCAACTCAGACCCCCACCTCAGGGAGTCCTGACCCAGCACCCCACGTTCATCTCCTCTGTGGGTCACAGCCCTCTACTTATCTCTCAGACATCAGGGGATGCCAGTCTGTGTCAGGTGCAAAGAAAGGCCACCTCGTCACCTGGGAAGGTCCTGCTGGCACCGGGCTGGGGTCTCTCAGACAGCTGGATTAAAGAGAACCAAACATCAGTGCCTGACCTTGGCACCGCATCGGTCAAAACCCCACCACTCTGCTACTCACAGTGCTCCTAAGAAGGCCCGGCACCTCCTAACCCTGACCCTCTGCCACACATGGAATGCATCTGCACCTGAAAGAAAGTTAGAACATATGTCAAACAACACCAGGATAACTCAAAAGCTGCGAACACCTTATGTCAATCTAGGAAGAGCAGCTAGAGCCCAAGTACAGCCCACGCCACAAATTCCAACTCCCCATGGTTTGTCCTACTGAAGCACGCCATGCAGCAGGGCAGAACAGCTCCGGCACAAATACCTGCAGACACCCGTGACACAGAACGTGACAAACAGGGGGACGTGAAACACGACACATCATGCTTGTGGTGGGGGCCTCGAGGGAAGAGGGCAAAAGGGACCCCAAAGACACACTAGGGAACACGGCACACCGGACAACACGACGCACACCGGAGCTGTTCTGCACTGCCCGCCTGAAAGCTGCCATCAAAAGTAGAGCCTCTCCCTTTAGCTGTCCTAAGAGGCACTTGGAGAAGAATGCTTTTCCCTTTGCTAATTTCTAAATCTGCCCCAAGAACTCCCAACCCACTATTCTCTCATCTCCAGGCCGGGGCCCTCAACTTATCTTTTGGATGATCGGCGATGTGGAACCACTTTGCACCTGAAATGCGTCTGCCTCGGAGGGCCTCGTGAGCGCCTATGAGCCTCTTGGTCAGCTACAATAAAGAAAACCAAAACCAAAGTGTGAGTCCAGAGTTATGTGGGCCAAATCCCTGCAAGTCAGCTACTTGCCCTTTCCTGAGTGTGCCTGGCTCCCTCAGGCTCCAGCTTCATCCTGATTCCAAGGCTGTGGCCTTCATTAGGGTTGGTACCTGGGTAAGAGAAAGGCAAAGTTAAATGGCATTGCTGTGAGTGCAGTGGATGACCTTGTGTGCTGCAAGACATGGGAATGCCTCTGCTAGGCTTCTGAACAGCCTTGTGTGGGAGGGCCCTCAAATAAACAAATAAACACCCTTTCTCACCCTGCTGCCTGCAAACCCCCTCCCAAGAACTCCTAACTGGATACCTGATCACCCTCCCTCTCCCAGTCACAATCCTGAATCACCTGAAGCCTCAATCTCAAACATCATCCTTGACACTGGGCAGATCTCTCTTGCGACACGATGAATCTGCTGAAAAATTGTTGTGCTTGAGAGCTGAGCAATAACAACCACTTCTCTCCGCTGCTCACCTTGGCTGCTGGTATCCAGATTGACTTCCTAAAAAGAAAGACAAAGAACAGTGCTGTAACACAGTCACCATACACACTTCTGCTGCAGAGACACACGGGGCCTCACCTGCTCGGGGCAATCCCCTCACCCGGGATGGGGCCCTCTGGCACAGATTTAATCCATCTCAACCTGAGGAAAAAATTAGGACAAGAGTCAAACAGTTGCAGGATAACTGAGGAGCTCCAGATATCCTGTGTCCATCTACAAATCCCACCTAGAGTCCAACTACACCCCACATTACACATTGCAAGTCCCTGGGACTTCTCCTATCGCACCAGGCTGTGCGGCAGGGCAGAGCAGCTCCGGCACATACGTGTGCTGACACCCGTGACACAGGACAGACAGGACAGGACAGGACAGACAACGGGGACACAACAGGAACAAAAATCTCTTGGCAAGGAAAATGGCTGCAAGGACTGAGAGAATGCAAAAGGAGATGACTGAGTTCAAACTGACAGTCAGATGATGAGGCTCAGAGAACCCTGAAGGAAGAAGATGCTAACTGAAGGATTTATTCCAAGAACAGCAAAGATCGATGCCCAGGAATCCTATGGTCAGAATCCTCTGCCTGCCCTCACATTCTTACAAGTCCTAATCCACCATAATGGATCCAGGTGGGGCATAGCTGTCCAGACAGCTCAGAACAAGACCTGACAAGACACCTGACTGGATGCTTCCAAAGAGAGAAGAGAGTCTGATGCCTGTCTGAGCTCCCCAGTCAAAAGTTCTATGGCCTGGGTGCCAGGCCAAGGAATGCAGAGATCACAGATGCTAACAATGATGCCAAGGTTTCTGACAGGCCCCCCTAAGGTAAAAGACATGGGATACACAAACAACACATAATGCACAACAGACAAAGGACACGAGACACACCGGGACTGCTCTGCCCTGCACACCTCAGCACTGTGATCAAAAGTGAGACGTGGCTGTTATGGGGCCTAAGGGGCCACTTCATGAACACCCCCTACCTCCAAATTGGACTCAAAAACCCCTCCCAGTAGTTCCCAAACCAGCACCATGCCTTCATCCCCTCTGTGGGTCACAGCCCTCTACTTATCTCTCAGACATCAGGGGATGTCAGTCTGTGTCAGGTGCATAGAAAGGCCACCTCGTCACCTGGGAAGGTCCTGCTGGCACTGGGCTGGTGTCTCTCAGGTGTCAGCTACAATAAAGAAAACCAAAACCAAAGTGTGAGTCCAGAGTTATGTGGGCCAAATCCCACCAAGGCAGCTACTTGCTTTTTCCTGAGTATGCCTGGCTGCCTCAGGCTCCAGCTTCATCCTGATTCCAAGGCTGTGGCCTTCATTAGGGGTGGCAGCTGGGTAAGAGAAAGGCAAAGTTAAATGGCATTGCTGTGAGTGCAGTGGCTGATCTTGTGTGCTGTATGGGAATGCCTCTGCTAGGCTTCTGAACAGCCTTGTGTGGGAGGGCCCTCAAATAAACAAATAAACACCCTTTCTCACCCTGCTGCCTGCAAACCTCCCCCCTTCCACAATAACTCCTAACTGGATACCTGATCACCCTCCCTCTCCCAGTCACAATCCTCAACTCATCAGAAGCCTGAGTCTCAAACATCATCTTGGACACTGGGCAGATCCCTCTGAAGACATGATGAATCTGCTGAGAATTTGTTGTGCTTGACACAGCTTGGAATTTCAGGGAGTCTCACTCCTCAATTTAACAAAAAAAAAAAACAAAAAAAACAGAGCAAAACCAAAAATTACAAAGGCACTTTACCACCCCTAAACACAAAACCCAAAATCACAAACCTAAACATTCCCTGTGTTCTATGCTGTTTTCTTCACAGAATCTTCCAAGCCTCTGTGCTTCAGATGCCCAGAAACACTTGCTGAAAACAAGCTGAGATGAGCTGAAAGAGCCTCTTCCCTAAAATGAGGAGAGCTCTTGCCCCAGCACATCCCAGAGAGGGTATGAAGCTCCTCAGCCACGGCTGGGGTTAATAACCCCTGATTGTGCCCCGCCTCTCGTTCCCATGGCACCCAGGAAAAGGGAGGGGGCAATCCCACCAAGCCCTCAGAGCAGCTGCAGCTGTTTGGCTCCTCTGACTCACATTCAAGGGCAGTAAAGGGCTTGTCATAGAAGAAAGTTCTTCAGAAGAATAGCAGTACTTTCTTTTTTGCAACAACTACCTGGAGCAGAAGAACAGAAAACTGGCAAGATATAAAACTTTGTGGTAAGGTTACATAGCTGGATAAATTGGGTAATTGAGTAATTTGCTGTTACCTTACATAATTATTCTGTGTTTAACAAAAGCCATCTAATAAATTCACACCCAAAACTCCAGCAGCCCAGCTGGCCCTACCAAATCTCTATGTTTATGCATACAGTAAACAAAACCAAAATCCCAGTAATACCTATCAGAAGTCTGTGAAAGAAATCTATTTAAATTGATCCTACCTCAAATACAAAACAACCGATGCAAAGTTAGCTTCACTCAAAAAACAATTTACACAGAGCTAATAACACCAAGAAATAAAACAACACACCATATACCAGCAAAGAATATAATAGTGAAGAAAAAAGAAACCACTTTTTTTTTTTTTTAATTTAAACTAACTTCTTTTATTAGCTAGAACAAAAGCTTCCCAAATTCCTTACAACTTCTGAGTTTCCATCCAAGCAAAAAGCAAAATTCGTGCACTTGTGCGTTCGATGCTCCTGTCAGATTCTCTGTTTCTCTCCACATCTTCTTACACTTTCAGTCTTCACGCTGTGCTGCCGTGATGAGTTTGACGGAAGAATTGGTAAACGTTAGGAGAGGATTTCCCTGCCTCCCTCCCCAAAGCTGGTTTCCTTAGTGCATTTCACTCAATCCCAAGCCGGCAATGATGCACGCTCACCTCAAGGCTCACAGCTGCTCGGCTAAACTCGGCTGTAATCGGCTAAACTCGGCCACTGTCATCTGCATTCGGCCAGACTCGACCCTTCGGCACAGCTCGGCTCGCTTCGGCCGAACTCGGAGCCGCTCAGTGCGCTCGGCGCGGCTCGGCTCGCTTCGGCCGAACTCGGAGCCGCTCTCTGCGCTCGGGCCACCTCGGCTCGCTTCGGCCGAACTCGGTACCGCTCTGTGCGCTCGGCGCGGCCCGGCTCGCTTCGGCCCAACTCGGAGCCGCTCTCTGCGCTCGGCGCGCCTCGGCTCGCCTCGCTTCGGCCGAACTCGGAGCCTCTCCGTGCGCTCGGTGCGGCTCGGCTCGCTTCGGCCGAACTCGGAGCCGCTCTCCGCGCTCGGCGCGGCTCGGCTCGCTTCGGCCGAACTCGGAGCCTCTCCGTGCGCTCGGTGCGGCTCGGCTCGCTTCGGCCGAACTCGGAGCCGCTCTCTGCGCTCGGCGCGGCTCGGCTCGCTTCGGCCGAACTCGGAGCCGCTCTCTGCGCTCGGCGCGGCCCGGCTCGCTTCGGCCCAACTCGGAGCCGCTCTCTGCGCGTTCGGCTGAGCTCGGCTCCCTGAGGGCGGGCAAGCGGCGGCGCCTCGCGTTAAACTCGCCCGGCTCGGGGCTCTCCTGCTGCCGCGTCCCGCGGGCGGCCCGGCCATCGCACGGACACGATCGGGAGCGCGGCGTGGCACAGGAGCTCATTGGGCTGTGACCGCACTCGCGCTAATTAGCGCTCACGAGAGCAGCGGGCTCGGTTCGGCTGAGCTCGGCTCGGTTCAGGCAGCCTCGCAAGCCTGGCCTCGGTTCGCTCGAGGCCGTCAGGTTCGGCCGGTCTCGCCTTGGTTCGGCTGAGCTCGTTCCATTCGGCCGAAGGAGGCGTTGTTCGCTCGTGTTTTTATAAATATCTTTCTATATTGACTGTATAATTCTATATTTAGTTTTATACTTCTATAATACTTCCATTATTCCAAATAAAAACCCCGTCTCTAACCAAATATATAAAAAAACCCCTTCTTTTAAAGGATATTGAAATATTTTTTATTTATACTTTGTATAATTATACATTCATATTTTAATTTATCGTTTCTTTGGATGTATTACATTAATTATGATATATATATACAATTTTAAAATAGATTTAAATTAGTATTTAAATTATGTATAATATCTACTGCTACAACTAATTTTTTCTTATATTTTTAATTTTTATATTTATCTGTATGTATTTATTATATATTTCTAAACTTAGATTTCTACCTTTATATTATTTGTATTTATAATTTTTACAATCAAAACCCTGCCTATTGACCAATAAAGAAAACCTGCTTTATTTAAGTATTTTAAAAATATTTTCATGTTTATAATTTTCATATTTATAATTTGTTCAATATTAGATGAGAACACACCTGCTCCTGCACCGCAGTGGGGCTCCCTCTCCTGGGGACCTTGGGGTGCCCCAACGGCATCAGAGCCCAGAGTCTTCACCCCCTTCTCCTCTGTTTAGAAAGTACACTGGAACTTTTTTCTGGAAACAAAGACATTACCTAAATCCTCTCCCCGTGTCCTAGACAGATGGATATTCAGTTATTAGTTGGCTGGGCAGCAGTTTCTTAAATAGAATGATAATCAAGATGTGAACATTTCAGCTACAAGCAAATAGGCAAATCTGAACAAGGTACTGGTGGGCGACCACTGAAGTTATTTTGAAGGAATTTTTTAAACAATAAAATACTGATACCACAAAAATAAAGCAAAAAGCTAACTACTGGCTAAGAATGAAGGAAAAATTAACTTTTGACAGCAACAACATTCCAACCACACAGGCTTTTTCCCAATGTCATACCTTATAACTACCTCTCTTGGGAATTCTCATCACGTATCCCAAAAGGAATAAATACCTCAGAGCGTCCTAAAGCAAAAAGTAGCACACATGAGCTCCTCACACTCCCGGGAGGCCGGCACAGCGTGCACTGAGTCTGCAACAAATTCTGCTCACTGAGGGTCTGCAAACAAAGGTTCAACTGATGAACTGAACTGATTTTAAAGGGAGGTTTTCTAAGCACAGAAGCACAACAAAGAACAAGCAAAAACAATTCTTAAAAACAACCTGCAAGTTTTGTTTAGCATATATGCAACTGATTTCCACCCTGTGGCTTCTCACTTTGATTTGTCTGTAGGTTCAGGAAGATGACAATGCACACACTGCCTTCCCTGAGCCCCCCACAGCAGCTGAGCGCTGCTCCGTGTGCTCAGATCATCAGGAACTGGATTGCACGTGCCCGGATGGACTGGAACTGCTCTGCTGCAGATTCAGGAGACGATGGCAGAGAGGGGCTGGCCGAGGCGTCGTCCCAATTCCATTTCTGTGTGACAAGAAGCGGTTTGTTCCCAACGGGTGCAACAATCCCCAGCTCGCTTCCATGGTGAGTACCGATGGCACACAAATGGCAGCCTGAGGAAATCGTATTCTGGGCTCTAAGTGCTTGGGACGGGGTCTGATTTTTTGTTTTGCATCTGGATGATGATTAGTACGACAGGGCCCTGATTGATGACATGGCAGCACAGAATTAAAAACTCCTCGACAGGATTACATCGACTTCTAGGAAAAGACAAAAGCCTAGGACCCTTCTGAAATCTATTTTTAATGCGAAGCACACGGATTGTCACTATGCTGCGCCTTCCAGCTTTTCAAAGCAGCTTACTTCTGAAGACCAGAAAACATTTATTTCTACAGAAACAATGGGCAACCCCCAGGCTAATCTCAGCACTACTGTTTAATAGGGGATCTGCCAGCATGCCAGTCCAGCTTCAAGTGTGCTTTATTTCAGTCTAACATCCCCTCAAAATTCTTCTCACATCTCCCAACACTGACATCTTATTTTCCCCTAAAGCTTCTCATCATTAGCAATTTCCAAGTAACATGGTATTTTTACAACATTCAAAAATGTCATGCTGGACTGTGCTAGAGAGTAATTTGCATATATAAGCTTAGCAAAGTTTGAATTGACTTGTCCAGAGAAAAAACCTACAAGTGAACACCTACACCTGCCTACAAAGAGCTAACAAGCCCCTGGCAGCTGCCAGCATCAAAGCACAGCGGATGTTTCTAATACAGGGTAAGGATAACAATATCACCTTCTGTTCTCTCCAGCTTCTTTTCCCTGCAGTCATATTTTGCTGCTTATGATTTTTTTAGTCTCTGTATCTTCTTGGACAGCACCGAGCCCGACGACGAGGATATGAGAGTCTTTCCCTGTCGGACGGAGAGAACCAGGAAAACAGTTAAAATAAGAACAGGGCAGTTTGAAATTCATACTTGCAACGAGAAGCAGCGCCTAACAAACAGAACAAAAGTAAACAAAGCATGGTACCTCCCTGGGGACAGAAGACTTATAAACTCTCCAGAATTTACAATTCTAGCGACCATCCCCTTCAGGACAGCAGCCAAGTGTCCCATGGGGTGGTGCTGCACCAAAGAACCATCTGAGAGGTTCCAAAGAGTGAAATGCACAATATTTTGCAAAGACAAAAAATCTTGCAAAATAACAAAAATACAATAGATGTAAACTACAGGGTAAGAGTACAAGTGTTCACTTTAAGAGCTGGAACCATCCAGGTGAGCACCTGATAAATGGATCCTCACAGGAGTTTGAACCCTTCAGGACACAGAAGGGTTTTCCCCAGAAACTTCACAGACTGAGTTTTGATAGAAGTACACTTGCCAGACCCTCAGAAACGTCACCCATTCTCCAGGTGTCTGGAGAGAACTGCAAATGGCTCTCACGTAGTTTGAGCTAGTTGTGTAAGGTCTCAGGGTGAATTTCACCAGATGCAACCAAACTGGGCAACTCCCAGTGGGACAGAAGGAACACAAAGCTTGGGTAAGCAGAGCTGCAGCAAATACTGAGGAAACAAACATAACAGCGTAAAAAATAATAAACCATCCTTTTTTTTCCCTCTTGCTTTTGTTTTTTTCTTATTCAGATCAGCACAGCAATTAAAGAGAACGTGAAAAACTCACCATTACTGAACATTTCATCATCTGTAAGCTGAGCATCCTTAGCATAGAGGACTCCAAAGTTAAAATTCACCGATCCCTGGGAAATAAAACCAAATATCGTATGGTAAACAATCAAACAGCAGTCAAAAAAATTTGTTTCCTCTAAGGACTATCTGGTATGTATGTATCTTTGCATTACACATTAGAACATACACTTTATACCATCTCCTAATAGGTAATAATTTACCTTTGAACTTTGTTAGTATAGCATGAATTTTTAACTTAAACTGGTGATCTATTATTATTAAGTTGGTGCTTAAAGTTATTTCTGCTGTCACGTTCAAAAAAACATGAATTTTTTTTACTGGAATGAGCAATTGATTTCAAAGTCATCAAAAGCCCACCAAAACACAAAGCTGGGTTCACTGGACGGGTCTGTGAGCTAGAAGTAGTTAGGCTTGTACTTCCCTCTTGCTCTTCCAGAACCAATAAATCCTGTCAACAAAACCAGGATCTTTAGCCCGCTGCTGTGAAAGATTCTACAAGGATGATGGTTTGATTTGTGTTTAGAAGTTTTGATTTGAAATGGCCAGTCCAATGGATAAAGACAGTTTAGGTAGTATTACATTGCTATTATTATTTTTACTATTACTACTGCTATTGTTATCATCTGCTACTGGAAGAAACAAACCAGTAGTACCTATACTTAATTACTTTTATTTCCAGGAAATAATAAAGAAAAAGAACCAAACCAAAAAAAGTCACTTCCTACCTTTTATATCAAGGGATGAAAAATTTCTCTTGGGCTCTTCTCCAATTTATCAAGACTCATAGCAATGAAAGGCAAACAAAACAGCGCTTTATAGAAGGCCAAGTGCACGTTTCAAGGCTGAACCACCAACTGATTGCAGTGACAGCAGTTACAACATGAATCCTTCCTAGAGCCTCTGTGAAATGGAATGTTCTGTGGAACTGCCGTTTCTTTCCCAAAATACTAACTTCCAACACTTCCTAAACGTATTTTGTATTTTAAAACCACAGAAGTTAGTGAGACTCTGTGCGGAGATCAGGTTTAAATTTATTTCCTTCCAAAGCACAGAGCTCTGTTCCATCACCCTTCCCTTTGGCTCTACACTGAATTATGGTGAGCATTTGAGGACTGCTCAATAATCGATTCTATTTCTCTCTTTTTCTAGTTCTCTCTATTCCTAAATCATTCAAGACAAGTCAAATGAAAAATGACAAGTTCAGCATCAGAGTCACACTTTTTCCCTTTGTCTGCTCAAGAACAGGCTCTAAATCCACTTATTGCTGCCTTCAACGATTCAGACTTGCAAAACCATTCTTACATGTTTTACAGCTTTATCATACAACCCACAGAACGCAAGCTCTGAATTACAGGAAAAGGTACACAGGCAAATATCTAAAGGGATCACTTATTTGTAAATACATACCTTGATAGAGAGCGCACTGAGAACCTTTCTGTGGGACTCTAAGGGACGCATGCTTTCTGAGCACCCTGTAAACAAGAAAAGCTACGATATATTACAGGACATCCCCACTTTTTCTACATATTCAAATAGAATTTTTAATAAAAACAGTTCAGTTACAAAAGAAGGAAGAAAACCAAGCTAATTTTACTCAGCTGTATTTACTGCCGATTTAGAGAAAAATGCCGGGCCGCGTCGGCCGTTGCGTCACACGCCGCGCCGGCAGCAGGGCCTGCCGGGAGTTGGAGTCTCGGGCTGACAGCCACTCACGTGCCGCGTCAGCCGCTGCGTCACACGCCGCGCCGGCAACAGGGCCTGCCGGGAGTTGGAGTCTCGGGCTGACAGCCACGGCTCCGTCCCCCGCCACCGGGAGCTGCAGTCCCTCCTGGGCATCAAACGGGTCCTTCGCCCCAGGGCGGGGAAGGACCTGAGGCAGCACCGCTCCTCCCGGATGCCCTCTCTTTTTTCCTCCAACTCTTTTTACTTTTTTCACTCTGTTTTTTTTTTCACCACTTCCCTTCCCCCTTGCTCTCCTGCTTCCTTTCATTTCCTTTCCTTTCCTTTCCTTCCCTTCCCTTTGCCTTTCTTCTATTTCTGATCTTGGTTTACTTTTCCACCTTCAGAATAAAAAAGCAGCAGTAGAAACTTTCAGGCTACCCGGGAGTAAAAATAAAACTCCAAAACGAAAATGCTTTAAAGAAAACGATTTATTCCCTGGGAGCCTGAAATTTTCTACTGCTGCATGTGACACAGAGCTTTTATTCCTTCTTATAGATAGTTGATATTTTATATATATTTATAGTTTATGTTGATGCATTATATTAATAACTACATATAATATGCACCTTATTCAAAAAATATACGGGAATTATTTTTTAAATTATTTACCATATCTACTGCTACAACTTATTTTTCCTTATATTTCTAATTTTTATATAAATCTTTAATGTGTTTATGATATATTTCTATACTTATATTTCTACCTTTATATTATTTGTATTTGTAATTTTTACACTAAAACCCCTGCTTTGGCAAAGAAAAAACAAAACCATCCATTATTTTAAACTACCTAAATTTTTTTTATATTTATATTTATCATAATATACAACAAATGATAGATATAAGTAGATAGATATATCACACCCGCATTTATATCTATTTTATATCCATTTCCTATACTATTTTTCATAAAATATATGCAGTATTACGTGTATTATATATTGTATCAATTTATGTTATTTTACATTTACAATTTATTATTAATTTTTTATAGATCTGCATATAGTTGCAATACACTTATATATTTGTATTTTTGCTTGGCTTGTATTTACATTTATATTCTCTATTCATATATCTATAAACATACACAATACTCTATTAAAATTAGAGTAACTTATTGTAACATATAATGACTTATGTTACATGTTAAATTTTAAAAATTGACCGAATATATAAAAATAAAATTGGCTCATTCCCATTGCTACACATCTATTTCTTTTGTTTCAATATAGTTAGAGTCATAATTGCATATTTAAAATCCAATTCCTAAATGAAATGACAAAACAAACAGCATCAAATTCTCACCAATATCTTCCAAAAACATCAAGATACCTCCAACAGCCAAACAAGTGTCAGCGAAAAAACCAAGAACACTCTTTTCAATAACAATTCTCATCACGACAGAAAAATGGAACCAAAATAAAAGAAAATCCTATAGAAACACACACAGCAAATTACAAAAAGTACTAAAAAAAAGTCAAACCAATCTACTCAACTCAAGCCAGTGCCGCTCACCCTGAACGACATTACTAAAAAAGAAAAAACCAACAAAATTCTACCTCTACACTAACTCAAGGAATAAACAATCCTCTGTAAAAATAACTTTAAAACCTGAACTAATTAACAAAATGGAAAAACATCTCAACCACTAAAAACTAAGAAATTAACTACCCAAATAAATAAATAGTTTTAAAAACCACCATATAAATACCCATGTTCCCAAAATAAACCCTGATAAACAATACTCAAAAAAATTAAAAGACAACAACAACAACAACAAAAAAAAAGAAAATAAAGAAACCAACAAGAATAATACCAAAAACCAGATAAACTTAAAACTGCAACAAAAAAATTATTCCCAACTGAATAAACCCATAGTGCCTCAAGCTATCAAAATAAAAATACCACCTAGAAACAAACACAAAGACTAAAGACAAACGTAACCATAAACAATGTCCCCCAAATTACCCGTAACCATAAAACATACACTACAATCAAATAAACCAAACAAATAAAAGCCCTGGAAGACGATAAACACACATGCAATTATAAAGATTAAAAACCCGCTGCTATGAACGACACGACGCTACCTCAAGCCCTCCAAAACAAACACTACAGACTCACGCTAATAAAAGCCACCGCAACAGAATTAAAATCCGAACCGCTGCTTCACGCTATGACCCGTAAAAATCATTGCACGCCCTTCTAAACATAATACCCCGGGAAAAAAAAAAAAACTCCGACTACAAAACTCAATCCAAAACAAACCTTTATCATCCCTACCGGCACCGAGAACCGTACCACTCAGGAAGAACACCGTATCCCTTAGCGTACACCCGCTGCAAACCGAACACAGCGATGCAATCAACGCCTCCAAAGCGCCTCCGAGCCACGGCACCGCCGAACTATGAGCGGCCAAACCCCGCGCTCGCTGCCAGCCCCGGACGGAGCGCGGCTCCCGGCAGGAAAGCGGCTCCTGCGGCGGCCGCTCCGGCACGCGGGGCCGGCGCCGTCCCGGGGAGCCCCGCCCGCTGCCCCTGCCCGGCGGGGCCGGCACCGGGCCCGGGGCTACCGGCGGCGCCCGAGCCCCGCGCCTGGAGCGGACGGAGCGGCCAGCACCGCCCGGGCCGGTGCAGCAGCGCCCTCGCCGCCTCTGCCGCCCTTGGCCGGCCCGGCCTGGCTCCGCTCGGCTCCGCATGGCTCGCACCGGCGCAGCTCCGCCACTGCCGCCCTGGCCGCGCCAAAACCCCGTGCGCCCCGGCAGCTGCTCGGGCCGTGCCAGCAGCACTCCCGAGCGGGAACGTTCCGGGCCGGGAACGTTCCGGGCCGGGCCGCGGGCACGAGGAGCGCCCTCCAATGCAGCGGCACAGCCCCATTGCAGCCCTGCAAACGCTGCCGGAGCTGCGGCTTCCCGCAAGCCAACCCCGAAACCTACGCCGCAGGCGGGGCTCACCTCACTTCAACAAGGGCAAAGAAATGTGTTCTCCCCTCCAATTTCACCCCCTAGGAGAGCAGAAAAGAAGGGGTGCTCCTCAAATGAAAGCCTTCGTCTGATGGGAAAGGGCGATTTCAAACCCTTGAAAAGGAAGGACACCCGGGCTGCCCCCTCCATTTAAACCCGAGGGTGATGAAAATGGGGTGGGCTGCCTTCAAATCAAACCCATAATACCACAAGAATACTTTTCCCATTCCCCTTAAAATAGAACGCAGGGATTCCCTGTCACCCCCGGGATACCCCGAACAGCCTGGAAAAGGCAGCTTTTCCTGCAATCAACACCCTTAAAACCACAAGTGAAGAGGGATCCCCTCAGTTCAAACACAGACAATAAGAGAAGAGGAGCTGCTTCCTTCTCCGTAATTCATTTTGTCCTCATAAGCTCCACTTTTGTTCCTGGGGAACCGGGGAGGGACTGGCAAGATGAAATTGCAAAGGGGAAGGAGAAAAGTCCCCGCTCCAAACCCACACGGGCTCACCTGTTCGGCTGCTGCTCCCCGGCACAAAGATTCATCCCTCGGCACCTCCTTTAAGCGATGCTCCACGTACCCAAGCGCGGATCCAGGCGTTTCCCTGACCCTGTGGGAAGCTCCCGCAGTCCTTCCATGAGACAGCGCCGGGAGCGCCCCATAAACCCCTTCACTCAGCAGCTCCATGCAAAAGGGAGCTGAGGCAAAGCCTCGCCCCGGCAGGAGCCGGCCCCTCATCATCCTCACACTCACACCTGGGCTGCTCTGAGCCCCCATCATCCTCACACTCGCACCTGGGTTGCTCCGAGCCCCCCATCATATATTTTTCATATTTATATTCGCATGTATATTTAGAATTTATATTACTGTATAATAAAAATTATATTATATATTGCATCTCTTTATGTTACTTACATAGATTTCTATTTCTATTTCTATTCATAGTTTGGTATTATATCTTTATATCTCTATATATTTATTATATATTTCTGTATGTCGATTTACATTTCTATAGTACTTACATTATTTAAAATAAAACCTCTGCCTCTAATGAAATAAAAAGCAAAGACACCCCTTTCTTTAAAACACATTTAAAATTTTAAAAATAATTTTGTTTGTCATAATTCTATTCACATCTATATTTGTAATTTCCATTTGTTATATTTATAGATATTATATATATTGGAGAGAATACCTTTTTATATAATAATAGATATATTCTTTTGACACAATATATTTCTTTTACTTATATCTATATATATTAAATATTTATTGATATTGACATATATATGATATATTTGGATTTCTAGTTTTATATTTTTTATGAAATCTCCAGCCTATCCCCCTATAAAAGCCAAACAATCCCCAATTTATTTAAACTATATTTAAACATAAATCCTGTCACAGCTGCATTGCACAGCAGTGCCCCAAGCTAATCTGACACTTGTTCATCTCCTGGACCTGAATCTGAACCCGCTCACCTTGATCGCACCTGGCAGAACCATTTTCGTACCTTTTTCTGGCATATCTTGTTTTTGGTTTTTTTTGTCTTGAGTTTTTGTGGCCTTTATTGCCACTCTTTCTTGCCTTGTTTCTTGGGGCTTTTACTCCCTTTTTCCTTGATTTTTTTCTGGCATTTCTTGGAGTTTTTTCTTTGTTTCTTCTTGCCCATTTTGGTGTTTTTTCTGGCTTTTCCTTGCCCCTTGGGATTTTTTTTTTCTGTTTATTTTTTTTTTCTGGGTTTTTATTTGCCATTTTGTTTTTTTTTTTTTTTTTTTCCTGGATTTTTCTTCCCCATCTTAGTATTTTGTTCTGATTTTATTTCTTGCCCATCTTGGGGTTTTTCCCTGGTCAGTTTCAGGGGATTTTTCTTGCCCATCTTGGGTTCTTTTCTGGTTTTTTTTTTCTGGGTTTTTCTTAGGGTTTTTGTCCGTATTTTTTTTTTTCTGGGATTTTTCTCGCCCATCTCGGGGTTCTATTGTGGGCTTTTCCTTGCCCATCTTGGGGTTTTCTTCTGCGTTGTTTTCTTACCCATTTTGTTGTTGTTGTTGTTTGGGATTTTTGTTTGTTTGGTTTTGGGGTTTTTTTTCCTGTTTTTTTTTTTTTTCCTGAGGTATTTCTGGGATTTTTCTTACCCATCTTGGGGTTTTTTTCGGGGGGGGGGCGGTTTTCTCGCCCATCTCGAGGTTTTTTCTGTGGGTTTGTTTTTTGTTGCATTTTCTTTCTTTTATTTTTCTTTTTTTACCCCCTAGGTTACTCCGTGCCCTCCTGGTTTTTTCTTTACGGCCGTATTTACGGCAGTCGCGCTTTACGGCCGTATTTACGACAGACGCGCTTTACGGCCGTATTTACGACAGTCGTGCTTTACGGCCGTATTTACGACAGTCGCGCTTTACGGCACCTTTTACGACAGTCGCGCTTTACGGCCGTATTTACGACAGTCGCGCTTTACGGCCGCATTTACGACAGTCGCGCTTTACGGCCGTATTTACGACAGTCGCGCTTTACGGCCGTATTTACGACAGTCGCGCTTTACGGCCGCATTTACGACAGTCGCGCTTTACGGCACCTTTTACGACAGTCGCGCTTTACGGCCGTATTTACGACAGTCGCACTTTACGGCACCTTTTACGACAGTCGCGCTTTACGGCACCTTTTACGACAGTCGCGCTTTACGGCCGTATTTACGACAGTCGCGCTTTACGACACCTTTTACGACAGTCGCGCTTTACGGCCGTATTTACGACAGTCGCGCTTTACGGCACCTTTTACGACAGTCGCGCTTTACGGCCGTATTTACGACAGTCGCGCTTTACGGCCGTATTTACGGCAGTCGCGCTTTACGGCCGTATTTACGGCAGTCGCGCTTTACGGCCGTATTTACGGCAGTCGCGCTTTACGGCCGCATTTACGACAGTCGCGCTTTACGGCCGGATTTACGGCAGTCGCGCTTTACGCCGTATTTACGGCAGTCGCGCTTTACGGCCGTATTTACGGCAGTCGCGCTTTAAGGCACCTTTTACGACAGTCGCGATTTACGGCCGTATTTACGACAGTCGCGCTTTACGGCCGTATTTACGACAGTCGCACTTTACGGCCGTATTTACGACAGTCGCGCTTTACGGCCGTATTTACGGCAGTCGCGCTTTACGGCCGTATTTACGGCAGTCGCGCTTTACGGCCGTATTTACGGCAGTCGCGCTTTACGGCCGTATTTACGACAGTCGCGCTTTACGGCCGTATTTACGGCAGTCGCGCTTTACGGCCGTATTTACGGCAGTCGCGCTTTACGGCCGTATTTACGGCAGTCGCGCTTTACGGCCGTATTTACGACAGTCGCGCTTTACGGCCGTATTTACGACAGTCGCGCTTTACGGCCGTATTTACGGCAGTCGCGCTTTACGGCCGTATTTACGACAGTCGCGCTTTACGGCCGTATTTACGGCAGTCGCGCTTTACGGCCGTATTTACGGCAGTCGCGCTTTACGGCCGTATTTACGACAGTCGCGCTTTACGGCCGTATTTACGGCAGTCGCGCTTTACGGCCGTATTTACGGCAGTCGCGCTTTAAGGCACCTTTTACAACAGTCGCGCTTTACGGCCGTATTTACGACAGTCGCGCTTTACGGCCGTATTTACGGCAGTCGCGCTTTACAGCCGTATTTACGACAGTCGCGCTTTACGGCCGTATTTACGGCAGTCGCGCTTTACGGCCGTATTTACGACAGTCGCGCTTTACGGCCGTATTTACGGCAGTCGCGCTTTACGGCCGTATTTACGGCAGTCGTGCTTTAAGGCCGTATTTACGGCAGTCGCGCTTTACGGCCGTATTTACGGCAGTCGCGCTTTACGGCCGTATTTACGGCAGTCGCGCTTTACGGCCGTATTTACGGCAGTCGCGCTTTACGGCCGTATTTACGACAGTCGCGCTTTACGGCACCTTTTACGACAGTCGCGATTTACGGCCGTATTTACGACAGTCGCGATTTACGGCCGTATTTACGGCAGTCGCGCTTTACGGCCGTATTTACGGCAGTCGCGCTTTACGGCCGTATTTACGACAGTCGCGCTTTACGGCCGTATTTACGGCAGTCGCGCTTTACGGCCGTATTTACGACAGTCGCGCTTTACGGCCGTATTTACGGCAGTCGCGCTTTACGGCACCTTTTAGGACAGTCGCTCTTTACGGCCGTATTTACGACAGTCGCGCTTTACGGCCGTATTTACGGCAGTCGCGCTTTACGGCCGTATTTACGGCAGTCGCGCTTTACGGCCGTATTTACGACAGTCGCGCTTTACGGAACCTTTTACGACAGTCGCGCTTTACGGCACCTTTTACGACAGTCGCGCTTTACGGCCGTATTTACGACAGTCGCGCTTTACGGCCGTATTTACGGCAGTCGCGCTTTACGGCCGTATTTACGGCAGTCGCGCTTTACGGCCGTATTTACGACAGTCGCGCTTTACGGCCGTATTTACGACAGTCGCGCTTTACGGCCGTATTTACGGCAGTCGCGCTTTACGGCCGTATTTACGGCAGTCGCGCTTTACGGCCGTATTTACGACAGTCGCGCTTTACGGCCGTATTTACGACAGTCGCGCTTTACGGCCGTATTTACGGCAGTCGCGCTTTACGGCCGTATTTACGGCAGTCGCGCTTTACGGCCGTATTTACAGCAGTCGCGCTTTACGGCCGTATTTACGACAGTCGCGCTTTACGGCCGTATTTACGACAGTCGCGCTTTACGGCACCTTTTACGACAGTCGCGATTTACGGCCGTATTTACGACAGTCGCGCTTTACGGCCGTATTTACGACAGTCGCGCTTTACGGCCGTATTTACGGCAGTCGCGCTTTACGGCCGTATTTACGGCAGTCGCGCTTTACGGCCGTATTTACGGCAGTCGCTATTTACGGCGGTATTTACGGCAGTCGCGCTTTACGGCCGTATTTACGGCAGTCGCGCTTTACGGCCGTATTTACGGCAGTCGCGCTTTACGGCCGTATTTACGGCAGTCGCGCTTTACGGCCGTATTTACGGCAGTCGCGCTTTACGGCCGTATTTACGACAGTCGCGCTTTACGGCCGTATTTACGGCAGTCGCGCTTTACGGCCGTATTTACGGCAGTCGCGCTTTACGGCCGTATTTACGGCAGTCGCGCTTTACGGCCGTATTTACGACAGTCGCGCTTTACGGCCGTATTTACGACAGTCGCGCTTTACGGCCGTATTTACGGCAGTCGCGCTTTACGGCCGTATTTACGGCAGTCGCGCTTTACGGCCCTATTTACGACAGTCGCGCTTTACGGCCGTATTTACGACAGTCGCGCTTTACGGCCGTATTTACGGCAGTCGCGCTTTACGGCCGTATTTACGGCAGTCGCGCTTTACGGCCGTATTTACGGCAGTCGCGCTTTACGGCCGTATTTACGGCAGTCGCGCTTTACGGCCGTATTTACGACAGTCGCGATTTACGGCCGTATTTACGGCAGTCGCGCTTTACGGCCGTATTTACGGCAGTCGCGCTTTTCGGCCGTATTTACGACAGTCGCGCTTTACGGCCGTATTTACGGCAGTCGCGCTTTACGGCCGTATTTACGGCAGTCGCGCTTTACGGCCGTATTTACGACAGTCGCTATTTACGGCCGTATTTACGGCAGTCGCTCTTTACGGCCGTATTTACGACAGTCGCGCTTTACGGCCGTATTTACGGCAGTCGCGCTTTACGGCCTTATTTACGGCAGTCGCGCTTTACGGCCGTATTTACGGCAGTCGCGCTTTACGGCCGTATTTACGACAGTCGCGCTTTACGGCCGTATTTACGACAGACGCGCTTTACGGCCGTATTTACGACAGTCGCGCTTTAACGGCCGTATTTACGGCAGTCGCGCTTTACGGCCGTATTTACGGCAGTCGCGCTTTACGGCCGTATTTACGGCAGTCGCGCTTTACGGCCGTATTTACGGCAGTCGCGCTTTACGGCCGTATTTACGACAGTCGCGCTTTACGGCCGTATTTACGGCAGTCGCGCTTTACGGCCGTATTTACGGCAGTCGCGCTTTACGGCCGTATTTACGACAGTCGCGCTTTACGGCCGTATTTACGGCAGTCGCGCTTTACGGCCGTATTTACGGCAGTCGCGCTTTACGGCCGTATTTACGGCAGTCGCGCTTTACGGCCGTATTTACGGCAGTCGCGCTTTACGGCCGTATTTACGGCAGTCGCGATTTACGGCCGCATTTACGACAGTCGCGCTTTACGGCCGCATTTACGGCAGTCGCGCTTTACGGCCGTATTTACGGCAGTCGCGCTTTACGGCCGTATTTACGGCAGTCGCGATTTACGGCCGTATTTACGGCAGTCGCGCTTTACGGCCGTATTTACGGCAGTCGCGCTTTACGGCCGTATTTACGGCAGTCGCGCTTTACGGCCGTATTTACGGCAGTCGCTATTTACGGCCGTATTTACGGCAGTCGCGCTTTACGGCCGTATTTACGGCAGTCGCGCTTTACGGCCGTATTTACGGCAGTCGCGCTTTACGGCCGTATTTACGGCAGTCGCGCTTTACGGCCGTATTTACGGCAGTCGCGCTTTACGGCCGTATTTACGGCAGTCGCGCTTTACGGCCGTATTTACGGCAGTCGCTATTTACGGCCGTGTTTACGACAGTCGCGCTTTACGGCCGTATTTACGACAGTCGCGATTTACGGCCGTATTTACGACAGTCGCGCTTTTCGGCCGTATTTAAGGCAGTCGCGCTTTACGGCCGTATTTACGACAGTCGCGCTTTACGGCCGTATTTACGGCAGTCGCGCTTTACGGCCGTATTTACGACAGTCGCGCTTTACGGCCGTATTTACGGCAGTCGCGCTTTACGGCCGTATTTACGACAGTCGCGCTTTACGGCCGTATTTACGACAGTCGCGCTTTACGGCCGTATTTACGGCAGTCGCGCTTTACGGCCGTATTTACGACAGTCGCGCTTTACGGCCGTATTTACGGCAGTCGCGCTTTACGGCCGTATTTACGGCAGTCGCGCTTTACGGCCGTATTTACGGCAGTCGCTATTTACGGCCGTATTTACGACAGTCGCGCTTTACGGCCGTATTTACGACAGTCGCTATTTACGGCCGTATTTACGACAGTCGCGCTTTACGGCCGTATTTACGGCAGTCGCGCTTTACGGCCGTATTTACAGCAGTCGCGCTTTACGGCCGTATTTACGGCAGTCGCGCTTTACGGCCGTATTTACGGCAGTCGCGCTTTACGGCCGTATTTACGGCAGTCGCGCTTTACGGCCGTATTTACGACAGTCGCGCTTTACGGCCGTATTTACGGCAGTCGCGCTTTACGGCCGTATTTACGGCAGTCGCGCTTTACGGCCGTATTTACGGCAGTCGCGCTTTACGGCCGTATTTACGGCAGTCGCGCTTTACGGCCGTATTTACGGCAGTCGCGCTTTACGGCCGTATTTACGGCAGTCGCTATTTACGGCCGTATTTACGACAGTCGCGCTTTACGGCCGTATTTACGGCAGTCGCGCTTTACGGCCGTATTTACGGCAGTCGCGCTTTACGGCCGTATTTACGGCAGTCGCGATTTACGGCCGTATTTACGGCAGTCGCGCTTTACGGCCGTATTTACGGCAGTCGCGCTTTACGGCCGTATTTACGGCAGTCGCGATTTACGGCCGTATTTACGACAGTCGCGCTTTACGGCCGTATTTACGGCAGTCGCGCTTTACGGCCGTATTTACGGCAGTCGCGCTTTACGGCCGTATTTACGACAGTCGCGATTTACGGCCGTATTTACGGCAGTCGCGCTTTACGGCCGTATTTACGGCAGTCGCGCTTTACGGCCGTATTTACGGCAGTCGCGCTTTACGGCCGTATTTACGGCAGTCGCTATTTACGGCCGTATTTACGGCAGTCGCGCTTTACGGCCGTATTTACGGCAGTCGCGCTTTACGGCCGTATTTACGGCAGTCGCGCTTTACGGCCGTATTTACGGCAGTCGCGCTTTACGGCCGTATTTACGGCAGTCGCGCTTTACGGCCGTATTTACGGCAGTCGCGATTTACGGCCGTATTTACGGCAGTCGCGCTTTACGGCCGTATTTCCGACAGTCGCGATTTACGGCCGTATTTACGACAGTCGCGCTTTACGGCCGTATTTACGGCAGTCGCGCTTTACGGCCGTATTTACGGCAGTCGCGCTTTACGGCCGTATTTACGGCAGTCGCGCTTTACGGCCGTATTTACGACAGTCGCGCTTTACGGCCGTATTTACGGCAGTCGCGCTTTACGGCCGTATTTACGGCAGTCGCGCTTTACGGCCGTATTTACGGCAGTCGCGCTTTACGGCCGTATTTACGACAGTCGCGCTTTACGGCCGTATTTACGGCAGTCGCGCTTTACGGCCGTATTTACGGCAGTCGCGCTTTACGGCCGTATTTACGGCAGTCGCGCTTTACGGCCGTATTTACGGCAGTCGCGCTTTACGGCCGTATTTACGGCAGTCGCGCTTTACGGCCGTATTTACGACAGTCGCGATTTACGGCCGTATTTACGACAGTCGCGCTTTACGGCCGTATTTACGACAGTCGCGCTTTACGGCCGTATTTACGACAGTCGCGCTTTACGGCCGTATTTACGGCAGTCGCGCTTTACGGCCGTATTTACGGCAGTCGCGCTTTACGGCCGTATTTACGACAGTCGCGCTTTACGGCCGTATTTACGGCAGTCGCGCTTTACGGCCGTATTTACGGCAGTCGCGCTTTACGGCCGTATTTACGACAGTCGCGCTTTACGGCCGTATTTACGGCAGTCGCGCTTTACGGCCGTATTTACGACAGTCGCGCTTTACGGCCGTATTTACGGCAGTCGCGCTTTACGGCCGTATTTACGACAGTCGCTATTTACGGCCGTATTTACGACAGTCGCGCTTTACGGCCGTATTTACGACAGTCGCTATTTACGGCCGTATTTACGACAGTCGCGCTTTACGGCCGTATTTACGGCAGTCGCGCTTTACGGCCGTATTTACGACAGTCGCGCTTTACGGCCGTATTTACGGCAGTCGCGCTTTACGGCCGTATTTACGGCAGTCGCGCTTTACGGCCGTATTTACGACAGTCGCGCTTTACGGCCGTATTTACGACAGTCGCGCTTTACGGCCGTATTTACGGCAGTCGCGCTTTACGGCCGTATTTACGGCAGTCGCGCTTTACGGCCGTATTTACGACAGTCGCGATTTACGGCCGTATTTACGGCAGTCGCGCTTTACGGCCGTATTTACGACAGTCGCGCTTTACGGCCGTATTTACGGCAGTCGCGCTTTACGGCCGTATTTACGACAGTCGCGCTTTACGGCCGTATTTACGGCAGTCGCGCTTTACGGCCGTATTTACGACAGTCGCGCTTTTCGGCCGTATTTACGACAGTCGCGCTTTACGGCCGTATTTACGGCAGTCGCGCTTTTCGGCCGTATTTACGGCAGTCGCGCTTTACGGCCGTATTTACGGCAGTCGCGCTTTACGGCCGTATTTACGACAGTCGCGCTTTACGGCCGTAGTTACGACAGTCGCGCTTTACGGCCGTATTTACGACAGTCGGGATTTACGGCCGTATTTACGACAGTCGCGCTTTACGGCCGTATTTACGGCAGTCGCGATTTACGGCCGTATTTACGGCAGTCGCGCTTTACGGCCGTATTTACGGCAGTCGCGCTTTACGGCCGTATTTACGGCAGTCGCTATTTACGGCCGTATTTACGACAGTCGCGCTTTACGGCCGTATTTACGGCAGTCGCGCTTTACGGCCGTATTTACGACAGTCGCGCTTTACGGCCGTATTTACGGCAGTCGCGCTTTACGGCCGTATTTACGGCAGTCGCGCTTTACGGCCGTATTTACGGCAGTCGCGCTTTACGGCCGTATTTACGACAGTCGCGCTTTACGGCCGTATTTACGGCAGTCGCGCTTTACGGCCGTATTTACGGCAGTCGCGCTTTACGGCCGTATTTACGACAGTCGCGCTTTACGGCAGTATTTACGACAGTCGCGCTTTACGGCCGTATTTACGGCAGTCGCGCTTTACGGCCGTATTTACGGCAGTCGCGCTTTACGGCCGTATTTACGACAGTCGCGCTTTACGGACGTATTAACGACAGTCGCGATTTACGGCCGTATTTACGGCAGTCGCGCTTTACGGCCGTATTTACGACAGTCGCGCTTTACGGCCGTATTTACGGCAGTCGCGCTTTACGGCCGTATTTACGGCAGTCGCGCTTTACGGCCGTATTTACGACAGTCGCGCTTTACGGCCGTATTTACGACAGTCGCGATTTACGGCCGTATTTACGACAGTCGCGCTTTACGGCCGTATTTACGGCAGTCGCGCTTTACGGCCGTATTTACGACAGTCGGGCTTTACGGCCGTATTTACGACAGTCGCTCTTTACGGCCGTATTTACGGCAGTCGCGCTTTACGGCCGTATTTACGGCAGTCGCGCTTTACGGCCGTATTTACGGCAGTCGCGCTTTACGGCCGTATTTACGACAGTCGCGCTTTACGGCCGTATTTACGGCAGTCGCGCTTTTCGGCCGTATTTACGACAGTCGCGCTTTACGGCCGTATTTACGACAGTCGCGCTTTACGGCCGTATTTACGACAGTCGCGCTTTTCGGCCGTATTTACGACAGTCGCGCTTTACGGCCGTATTTACGGCAGTCGCGCTTTACGGCCGTATTTACGACAGTCGCGCTTTACGGCCGTATTTACGGCAGTCGCGCTTTTCGGCCGTATTTACGGCAGTCGCGCTTTACGGCCGTATTTACGACAGTCGCGCTTTACGGCCGTATTAACGGCAGTGTAGCTTTACGGCCGTATTTACGGCAGTCGCGCTTTACGGCCGTATTTACGACAGTCGCTATTTACGGCCGTATTTACGACAGTCGCGCTTTACGGCCGTATTTACGACAGTCGCTATTTACGGCCGTATTTACGACAGTCGCGCTTTACGGCCGTATTTACGGCAGTCGCGCTTTACGGCCGTATTTACGGCAGTCGCGCTTTACGGCCGTATTTACGGCAGTCGCGCTTTACGGCCGTATTTACGACAGTCGCGCTTTACGGCCGTATTTACGGCAGTCGCGCTTTACGGCCGTATTTACGGCAGTCGCGCTTTACGGCCGTATTTACGGCAGTCGCGCTTTACGGCCGTATTTACGGCAGTCGCGCTTTACGGCCGTATTTACGACAGTCGCGCTTTACGGCCGTATTTACGACAGTCGCGCTTTACGGCCGTATTTACGGCAGTCGCGCTTTACGGCCGTATTTACGACAGTCGCGCTTTACGGCCGTATTTACGGCAGTCGCGCTTTACGGCCGTATTTACGACAGTCGCGATTTACGGCCGTATTTACGACAGTCGCGCTTTACGGCCGTATTTACGACAGTCGCGCTTTACGGCCGTATTTACGGCAGTCGCGCTTTACGGCCGTATTTACGGCAGTCGCGCTTTACGGCCGTATTTACGGCAGTCGCGCTTTACGGCCGTATTTACGGCAGTCGCGCTTTACGGCCGTATTTACGACAGTCGCGCTTTACGGCCGTATTTACGACAGTCGCGATTTACGGCCGTATTTACGACAGTCGCGCTTTACGGCCGTATTTACGACAGTCGCGCTTTACGGCCGTATTTACGGCAGTCGCGCTTTACGGCCGTATTTACGGCAGTCGCGCTTTACGGCCGTATTTACGGCAGTCGCCCTTTACGGCCGTATTTACGACAGTCGCGCTTTTCGGCCGTATTTACGATAGTCGCGCTTTACGGCCGTATTTACGGCAGTCGCGCTTTACGGCCGTATTTACGGCAGTCGCGCTTTACGGCCGTATTTACGGCAGTCGCGCTTTACGGCCGTATTTACGGCAGTCGCGCTTTACGGCCGTATTTACGGCAGTCGCGCTTTACGGCCGTAGTTACGACAGTCGCGCTTTACGGCCGTATTTACGGCAGTCGGGATTTACGGCCGTATTTACGACAGTCGCGCTTTACGGCCGTATTTACGGCAGTCACGCTTTACGGCCGTATTTACGGCAGTTGCGCTTTACGGCCGTATTTACGGCAGTCGCGCTTTACGGCCGTATTTACGGCAGTCGCGATTTACGCCCGTATTTACGGCAGTCGCGCTTTACGGCCGTATTTACGGCAGTCGCGCTTTACGGCCGTATTTACGGCAGTCGCTATTTACGGCCGTATTTACGACAGTCGCGCTTTACGGCCGTATTTACGGCAGTCGCGATTTACGGCCGTATTTACGGCAGTCGCGCTTTACGGCCGTATTTACGGCAGTCGCGCTTTACGGCCGTATTTACGACAGTCGCGCTTTACGGCCGTATTTACGGCAGTCGCGCTTTACGGCCGTATTTACGGCAGTCGCGCTTTACGGCCGTATTTACGGCAGTCGCGCTTTACGGCCGTATTTACGACAGTCGCGCTTTACGGCCGTATTTACGACAGTCGCGCTTTACGGCCGTATTTACGGCAGTCGCGCTTTACGGCCGTATTTACGGCAGTCGCGATTTACGGCCGTATTTACGGCAGTCGCGCTTTACGGCCGTATTTACGACAGTCGCGCTTTACGGCCGTATTTACGACAGTCGCGATTTACGGCCGTATTTACGACAGTCGCGCTTTACCCGTATTTACGGCAGTCGCGCTTTACGGCCGTATTTACGACAGTCGCGCTTTACGGCCGTATTTACGACAGTCGCGCTTTACGGCCGTATTTACGGCAGTCGCGCTTTACGGCCGTATTTACGACAGTCGCGCTTTACGGCCGTATTTACGGCAGTCGCGCTTTTCGGCCGTATTTACGACAGTCGCGATTTACGGCCGTATTTACGACAGTCGCGCTTTACGGCCGTATTTACGGCAGTCGCGCTTTACGGCCGTATTTACGGCAGTCGCGCTTTACGGCCGTATTTACGGCAGTCGCGCTTTACGGCCGTATTTACGGCAGTCGCGCTTTACGGCCGTATTTACGGCAGTCGCGCTTTACGGCCGTATTTACGACAGTCGCGCTTTACGGCCGTATTTACGGCAGTCGCGCTTTACGGCCGTATTTACGGCAGTCCGCGCATTACGGCCGTATTTACGGCAGTCGCGCTTTACGGCCGTATTTACGACAGTCGCGATTTACGGCCGTATTTACGACAGTCGCGCTTTAACGGCCGTATTTACGACAGTCGCGCTTTACGGCCGTATTTACGACAGTCGCGGTTTACGGCCGTATTTACGACAGTCGCGCTTTACGGCCGTATTTACGGCAGTCGCGCTTTACGGCCGTATTTACGACAGTCGCGCTTTACGGCCGTATTTACGGCAGTCGCGCTTTTCGGCCGTATTTACGACAGTCGCGCTTTACGGCCGTATTTACGACAGTCGCGCTTTTCGGCCGTATTTACGACAGTCGCGATTTACGGCCGTATTTACGACAGTCGCGCTTTACGGCCGTATTTACGGCAGTCGCGCTTTACGGCCGTATTTACGACAGTCGCGCTTTACGGCCGTATTTACGGCAGTCGCGCTTTACGGCCGTATTTACGGCAGTCGCGCTTTACGGCCGTAAATACGGCAGTCGCGCTTTACGGCCGTATTTACGACAGTCGCGCTTTACGGCCGTATTTACGACAGTCGCGCTTTACGGCCGTATTTACGACAGTCGCGCTTTACGGCCGTATTTACGGCAGTCGCGCTTTACGGCCGTATTTACGGCAGTTCGCGCTTTACGGCCGTAAATACGGCAGGTCGCGCTTTACGGCCGTATTTACGGCAGTCGCGCTTTACGGCCGTATTTACGACAGTCGCGCTTTACGGCCGTATTTACGACAGTCGGGATTTACGGCCGTATTTACGTCAGTCGCGCTTTACGGCCGTATTTACGGCAGTCGCGCTTTACGGCCGTATTTACGGCAGTCGCGCTTTACGGCCGTATTTACGACAGTCGCTATTTACGGCCGTATTTACGACAGTCGCGCTTTACGGCCGTATTTACGACAGTCGCGCTTTACGGCCGTATTTACGGCAGTCGCGCTTTACGGCCGTATTTACGGCAGTCGCGCTTTACGGCCGTAAATACGGCAGTCGCGCTTTACGGCCGTATTTACGGCAGTCGCGCTTTACGGCCGTATTTACGGCAGTCGCGCTTTACGGCCGTATTTACGACAGTCGGGATTTACGGCCGTATTTACGTCAGTCGCGCTTTACGGCCGTAGTTACGACAGTCGCGCTTTACGGCCGTATTTACGGCAGTCGCGCTTTACGGCCGTATTTACGACAGTCGCTATTTACGGCCGTATTTACGACAGTCGCGCTTTACGGCCGTATTTACGACAGTCGCGCTTTACGGCCGTATTTACGACAGTCGCGCTTTACGGCCGTATTTACGGCAGTCGCGCTTTACGGCCGTATTTACGGCAGTCGCGCTTTACGGCCGTATTTACGGCAGTCGCTATTTACGGCCGTATTTACGACAGTCGCGCTTTACGGCCGTATTTACGACAGTCGCGCTTTACGGCCGTATTTACGACAGTCGCGCTTTACGGCCGTATTTACGGCAGTCGCGCTTTACGGCCGTATTTACGGCAGTCGCGCTTTAACGGCCGTATTTACGGCAGTCGCGCTTTACGGCCGTATTTACGGCAGTCGCGCTTTACGGCCGTATTTACGACAGTCGCGCTTTACGGCCGTATTTACGACAGTCGCGATTTACGGCCGTATTTACGACAGTCGCGCTTTACGGCCGTATTTACGACAGTCGCGCTTTACGGCCGTATTTACGGCAGTCGCGCTTTACGGCCGTATTTACGACAGTCGCGCTTTACGGCCGTATTTACGGCAGTCGCGCTTTACGGCCGTATTTACGGCAGTCGCGCTTTACGGCCGTAAATACGGCAGTCGCGCTTTACGGCCGTATTTACGGCAGTCGCGCTTTACGGCCGTATTTACGACAGTCGCGCTTTACGGCCGTATTTACGGCAGTCGCGCTTTACGGCCGTATTTACGGCAGTCGCGCTTTACGGCCGTAAATACGGCAGTCGCGCTTTACGGCCGTATTTACGGCAGTCGCGCTTTACGGCCGTATTTACGGCAGTCGCGCTTTACGGCCGTATTTACGACAGTCGGGATTTACGGCCGTATTTACGTCAGTCGCGCTTTACGGCCGTATTTACGGCAGTCGCGCTTTAACGGCCGTATTTACGGCAGTCGCGCTTTACGGCCGTATTTACGACAGTCGCTATTTACGGCCGTATTTACGACAGTCGCGCTTTACGGCCGTATTTACGACAGTCGCGCTTTACGGCCGTATTTACGACAGTCGCGCTTTACGGCCGTATTTACGGCAGTCGCGCTTTACGGCCGTATTTACGGCAGTCGCGCTTTACGGCCGTATTTACGGCAGTCGCTATTTACGGCCGTATTTACGACAGTCGCGCTTTACGGCCGTATTTACGACAGTCGCGCTTTACGGCCGTATTTACGACAGTCGCGCTTTACGGCCGTATTTACGGCAGTCGCGCTTTACGGCCGTATTTACGGCAGTCGCGCTTTACGGCCGTATTTACGGCAGTCGCGCTTTACGGCCGTATTTACGGCAGTCGCGCTTTACGGCCGTATTTACGACAGTCGCGCTTTACGGCCGTATTTACGACAGTCGCGATTTACGGCCGTATTTACGACAGTCGCGCTTTACGGCCGTATTTACGACAGTCGCGCTTTACGGCCGTATTTACGACAGTCGCGCTTTACGGCCGTATTTACGACAGTCGCTATTTACGGCCGTATTTACGACAGTCGCGCTTTACGGCCGTATTTACGACAGTCGCGCTTTACGGCCGTATTTACGACAGTCGCGCTTTACGGCCGTATTTACGGCAGTCGCGCTTTACGGCCGTATTTACGGCAGTCGCGCTTTACCGGCCGTATTTACGACAGTCGCGCTTTACGGCCGTATTTACGACAGTCGCGCTTTACGCCGTATTTACGGCAGTCGCGCTTTACGGCCGTATTTACGGCAGTCGCGCTTTACGGCCGTATTTACGGCAGTCGCGCTTTACGGCCGTATTTACGACAGTCGCGATTTACGGCCGTATTTACGGCAGTCGCGCTTTACGGCCGTATTTACGGCAGTCGCGCTTTACGGCCGTATTTACGACAGTCGCGCTTTACGGCCGTATTTACGACAGTCGCGCTTTACGGCCGTATTTACGGCAGTCGCGCTTTACGGCCGTATTTACGACAGTCGCGCTTTACGGCCGTATTTACGGCAGTCGCGCTTTACGGCCGTATTTACGACAGTCGCGCTTTACGGCCGTATTTACGGCAGTCGCGCTTTTCGGCCGTATTTACGGCAGTCGCGCTTTACGGCCGTATTTACGACAGTCGCGCTTTTCGGCCGTATTTACGACAGTCGCGATTTACGGCCGTATTTACGACAGTCGCGCTTCACGGCCGTATTTACGGCAGTCGCGCTTTACGGCCGTATTTACGACAGTCGCGCTTTACGGCCGTATTTACGGCAGTCGCGCTTTACGGCCATATTTACGACAGTCGCTATTTACGGCCGTATTTACGACAGTCGCGCTTTACGGCCGTATTTACGACAGTCGCGCTTTACGGCCGTATTTACGGCAGTCGCGCTTTACGGCCGTATTTACGGCAGTCGCGCTTTACGGCCGTATTTACGACAGTCGCGCTTTACGGCCGTATTTACGACAGTCGCGATTTACGGCCGTATTTACGGCAGTCGCGCTTTACGGCCGTATTTACGGCAGTCGCGCTTTACGGCCGTATTTACGACAGTCGCGCTTTACGGCCGTATTTACGGCAGTCGCGCTTTACGGCCGTATTTACGGCAGTCGCGCTTTACGGCCGTATTTACGACAGTCGCGATTTACGGCCGTATTTACGACAGTCGCGCTTTACGGCCGTATTTACGGCAGTCGCGATTTACGGCCGTTTTTACGGCAGTCGCGCTTTTCGGCCGTATTTACGACAGTCGCGATTTACGGCCGTATTTACGACAGTCGCGCTTTACGGCCGTATTTACGGCAGTCGCGCTTTACGGCCGTATTTACGACAGTCGCGCTTTACGGCCGTATTTACGGCAGTCGCGCTTTACGGCCGTATTTACGACAGTCGCGCTTTACGGCCGTATTTACGACAGTCGCGCTTTACGGCCGTATTTACGACAGTCGCGCTTTACGGCCGTATTTACGGCAGTCGCGCTTTACGGCCGTATTTACGGCAGTCGCGCTTTACGGCCGTAAATACGGCAGTCGCGCTTTACGGCCGTATTTACGGCAGTCGCGCTTTACGGCCGTATTTACGGCAGTCGCGCTTTACGGCCGTATTTACGACAGTCGCGCTTTACGGCCGTATTTACGACAGTCGACATTTACGGCCGTATTTACGGCAGTCGCGCTTTACGGCCGTATTTACGGCAGTCGCGCTTTACGGCCGTATTTACGACAGTCGCTATTTACGGCCGTATTTACGACAGTCGCGCTTTACGGCCGTATTTACGACAGTCGCGCTTTACGGCCGTATTTACGGCAGTCGCGCTTTACGGCCGTATTTACGGCAGTCGCGCTTTACGGCCGTATTTACGGCAGTCGCTATTTACGGCCGTATTTACGACAGTCGCGCTTTACGGCCGTATTTACAACAGTCGCGCTTTACGGCCGTATTTACGACAGTCGCGCTTTACGGCCGTATTTACGGCAGTCGCGCTTTACGGCCGTATTTACGGCAGTCGCGCTTTACGGCCGTATTTACGGCAGTCGCGCTTTACGGCCGTATTTACGACAGTCGCGCTTTACGGCCGTATTTACGGCAGTCGCGCTTTACGGCCGTATTTACGGCAGTCGCGCTTTACGGCCGTATTTACGGCAGTCGCGCTTTACGGCCGTATTTACGGCAGTCGCGCTTTACGGCCGTATTTACGACAGTCGCTATTTACGGCCGTATTTACGACAGTCGCGCTTTACGGCCGTATTTACGACAGTCGCGCTTTACGGCCGTATTTACGACAGTCGCGCTTTACGGCCGTATTTACGGCAGTCGCGCTTTACGGCCGTATTTACGGCAGTCGCGCTTTACGGCCGTATTTACGACAGTCGCTATTTACGGCCGTATTTACGACAGTCGCGCTTTACGGCCGTATTTACGGCAGTCGCGCTTTACGGCCGTATTTACGGCAGTCGCGCTTTACGGCCGTATTTACGACAGTCGCGCTTTACGGCCGTATTTACGACAGTCGCGATTTACGGCCGTGTTTACGACAGTCGCGCTTTACGGCCGTATTTACGACAGTCGCGCTTTACGGCCGTATTTACGGCAGTCGCGCTTTACGGCCGTATTTACGACAGTCGCGCTTTACGGCCGTATTTACGGCAGTCGCGCTTTACGGCCGTATTTACGACAGTCGCGCTTTACGGCCGTATTTACGACAGTCGCGCTTTACGGCCGTATTTACGACAGTCGCGCTTTACGGCCGTATTTACGGCAGTCGCGCTTTACGGCCGTATTTACGGCAGTCGCGCTTTACGGCCGTAAATACGGCAGTCGCGCTTTACGGCCGTATTTACGGCAGTCGCGCTTTACGGCCGTATTTACGGCAGTCGCGCTTTACGGCCGTATTTACGACAGTCGCGCTTTACGGCCGTATTTACGACAGTCGACATTTACGGCCGTATTTACGGCAGTCGCGCTTTACGGCCGTATTTACGGCAGTCGCGCTTTACGGCCGTATTTACGACAGTCGCTATTTACGGCCGTATTTACGACAGTCGCGCTTTACGGCCGTATTTACGACAGTCGCGCTTTACGGCCGTATTTACGACAGTCGCGCTTTACGGCCGTATTTACGACAGTCGCGATTTACGGCCGTGTTTACGACAGTCGCGCTTTACGGCCGTATTTACGACAGTCGCGCTTTACGGCCGTATTTACGGCAGTCGCGCTATACGGCCGTATTTACGGCAGTCGCGCTTTACGGCCGTATTTACGACAGTCGCGCTTTACGGCCGTATTTACGACAGTCGCGCTTTACGGCCGTATTTACGACAGTCGCGCTTTACGGCCGTATTTACGACAGTCGACATTTACGGCCGTATTTACGGCAGTCGCGCTTTACGGCCGTATTTACGGCAGTCGCGCTTTACGGCCGTATTTACGGCAGTCGCGCTTTACGGCCGTATTTACGACAGTCGCGCTTTACGGCCGTAGTTACGACAGTCGCGCTTTACGGCCGTATTTACGACAGTCGCGCTTTACGGCCGTATTTACGACAGTCGCGATTTACGGCCGTGTTTACGACAGTCGCGCTTTACGGCCGTATTTACGACAGTCGCGCTTTACGGCCGTATTTACGGCAGTCGCGCTATACGGCCGTATTTACGGCAGTCGCGCTTTACGGCCGTATTTACGGCAGTCGCGCTTTACGGCCGTAGTTACGACAGTCGCGCTTTACGGCCGTATTTACGGCAGTCGGATTTACGGCCGTATTTACGACAGTCGCGCTTTACGTCCGTATTTACGGCAGTCGCGCTTTACGGCCGTATTTACGACAGTCGCGCTTTACGGCCGTATTTACGACAGTCGCGCTTTACGGCCGTATTTACGGCAGTCGCGCTTTACGGCCGTATTTACGGCAGTCGCGCTTTACGGCCGTATTTACGACAGTCGCGCTTTACGGCCGTATTTACGACAGTCGCGCTTTACGGCCGTATTTACGGCAGTCGCGCTTTACGGCCGTATTTACGGCAGTCGCGCTTTACGGCCGTATTTACGGCAGTCGCGCTTTACGGCCGTATTTACGACAGTCGCGCTTTACGGCCGTATTTACGACAGTCGCGATTTACGGCCGTATTTACGACAGTCGCGCTTTACGGCCGTATTTACGACAGTCGCGCTTTACGGCCGTATTTACGGCAGTCGCGCTTTACGGCCGTATTTACGGCAGTCGCGCTTTACGGCCGTATTTACGGCAGTCGCGCTTTACGGCCGTATTTACGGCAGTCGCGCTTTACGGCCGTATTTACGGCAGTCGCGCATTACGGCCATATTTACGGCAGTCGCGCTTTACGGCCGTATTTACGACAGTCGCGCTTTACGGCCGTATTTACGGCAGTCGCGCTTTACGGCCGTATTTACGGCAGTCGCGCTTTACGGCCGTATTTACGGCAGTCGCGCTTTACGGCCGTATTTACGGCAGTCGCGCTTTACGGCCGTATTTACGGCAGTCGCGCTTTACGGCCGTATTTACGACAGTCGCGCTTTACGGCCGTATTTACGGCAGTCGCGCTTTACGGCCGTATTTACGACAGTCGCGCTTTACGGCCGTATTTACGGCAGTCGCGCTTTTCGGCCGTATTTACGACAGTCGCGCTTTACGGCCGTATTTACGACAGTCGCGCTTTACGGCCGTATTTACGACAGTCGCGATTTACGGCCGTATTTACGACAGTCGCGCTTTACGGCCGTATTTACGGCAGTCGCGATTTACGGCCGTATTTACGGCAGTCGCGCTTTACGGCCGTATTTACGGCAGTCGCGCTTTACGGCCGTATTTACGGCAGTCGCGCTTTACGGCCGTATTTACGACAGTCGCGCTTTACGGCCGTATTTACGGCAGTCGCGCTTTACGGCCGTATTTACGGCAGTCGCGCTTTACGGCCGTATTTACGACAGTCGCGCTTTACGGCCGTATTTACGACAGTCGCGCTTTACGGCCGTATTTACGACAGTCGCGATTTACGGCCGTATTTACGACAGTCGCGCTTTACGGCCGTATTTACGACAGTCGCGCTTTACGGCCGTATTTACGGCAGTCGCGATTTACGGCCGTATTTACGGCAGTCGCGCTTTACGGCCGTATTTACGGCAGTCGCGCTTTACGGCCGTATTTACGGCAGTCGCGCTTTACGGCCGTATTTACGCCAGTCGCGCTTTACGGCCGTATTTACGGCAGTCGCGCTTTACGGCCGTATTTACGGCAGTCGCGCATTACGGCCGTATTTACGGCAGTCGCGCTTTACGGCCGTATTTACGGCAGTCGCGCTTTACGGCCGTATTTACGACAGTCGCGCTTTACGGCCGTATTTACGGCAGTCGCGCTTTACGGCCGTATTTACGGCAGTCGCGCTTTACGGCCGTATTTACGGCAGTCGCGCTTTACGGCCGTATTTACGACAGTCGCGATTTACGGCCGTATTTACGACAGTCGCGCTTTACGGCCGTATTTACGACAGTCGCGCTTTACGGCCGTATTTACGACAGTCGCGCTTTACGGCCGTATTTACGGCAGTCGCGCTTTACGGCCGTATTTACGACAGTCGCGCTTTTCGGCCGTATTTACGGCAGTCGCGCTTTACGGCCGTATTTACGGCAGTCGCGCTTTACGGCCGTATTTACGGCAGTCGCGCTTTACGGCCGTATTTACGACAGTCGCGCTTTACGGCCGTATTTACGGCAGTCGCGCTTTACGGCCGTATTTACGGCAGTCGCGCTTTACGGCCGTATTTACGGCAGTCGCGCTTTACGGCCGTATTTACGACAGTCGCGATTTACGGCCGTATTTACGACAGTCGCGCTTTACGGCCGTATTTACGGCAGTCGCGCTTTACGGCCGTATTTACGGCAGTCGCGCTTTACGGCCGTATTTACGGCAGTCGCGCTTTACGGCCGTATTTACGACAGTCGCGCTTTACGGCCGTATTTACGACAGTCGCGCTTTACGGCCGTATTTACGGCAGTCGCGCTTTACGGCCGTATTTACGGCAGTCGCGCTTTACGGCCGTATTTACGACAGTCGCGCTTTACGGCGTATTTACGGCAGTCGCGATTTACGGCCGTATTTACGGCAGTCGCGCTTTACGGCCGTATTTACGGCAGTCGCGCTTTACGGCCGTATTTACGACAGTCGCGCTTTACGGCCGTATTTACGGCAGTCGCGCTTTACGGCCGTATTTACGGCAGTCGCGCTTTACGGCCGTATTTACGGCAGTCGCGCTTTACGGCCGTATTTACGACAGTCGCGCTTTACGGCCGTATTTACGGCAGTCGCGCTTTACGGCCGTATTTACGGCAGTCGCGCATTACGGCCGTATTTACGGCAGTCGCGCTTTACGGCCGTATTTACGGCAGTCGCGCTTTACGGCCGTATTTACGACAGTCGCGCTTTACGGCCGTATTTACGGCAGTCGCGCTTTACGGCCGTATTTACGGCAGTCGCGCTTTACGGCCGTATTTACGGCAGTCGCGCTTTACGGCCGTATTTACGGCAGTCGCGCTTTACGACCGTATTTACGACAGTCGCGATTTACGGCCGTATTTACGACAGTCGCGCTTTACGGCCGTATTTACGACAGTCGCGCTTTACGGCCGTATTTACGACAGTCGCGCTTTACGGCCGTATTTACGACAGTCGCGCTTTACGGCCGTATTTACGGCAGTCGCGCTTTACGGCCGTATTTACGACAGTCGCGCTTTTCGGCCGTATTTACGGCAGTCGCGCTTTACGGCCGTATTTACGGCAGTCGCGCTTTACGGCCGTATTTACGACAGTCGCGCTTTACGGCCGTATTTACGGCAGTCGCGATTTACGGCCGTATTTACGACAGTCGCGCTTTACGGCCGTATTTACGACAGTCGCGCTTTACGGCCGTATTTACGGCAGTCGCGCTTTACGGCCGTATTTACGACAGTCGCGCTTTACGGCCGTATTTACGACAGTCGCTATTTACGGCCGTATTTACGACAGTCGGGATTTACGGCCGTATTTACGACAGTCGCGCTTTACGGCCGTATTTACGGCAGTCGCGCTTTACGGCCGTATTTACGGCAGTCGCGCTTTACGGCCGTATTTACGGCAGTCGCGCTTTACGGCCGTATTTACGACAGTCGCGCTTTACGGCCGTATTTACGGCAGTCGCGCTTTACGGCCGTATTTACGACAGTCGCGCTTTACGGCCGTATTTACGACAGTCGCGATTTACGGCCGTATTTACGGCAGTCGCGCTTTACGGCCGTATTTACGACAGTCGCGCTTTACGGCCGTATTTACGGCAGTCGCGATTTACGGCCGTATTTACGGCAGTCGCGCTTTACGGCCGTATTTACGGCAGTCGCGCTTTACGGCCGTATTTACGGCAGTCGCGCTTTACGGCCGTATTTACGACAGTCGCGCTTTACGGCCGTATTTACGACAGTCGCGATTTACGGCCGTATTTACGACAGTCGCGCTTTACGGCCGTATTTACGACAGTCGCGCTTTACGGCCGTATTTACGACAGTCGCGCTTTACGGCCGTATTTACGGCAGTCGCGCTTTACGGCCGTATTTACGGCAGTCGCGCTTTACGGCCGTATTTACGACAGTCGCGCTTTACGGCCGTATTTACGGCAGTCGCGCTTTACGGCCGTATTTACGGCAGTCGCGCTTTACGGCCGTATTTACGGCAGTCGCGCTTTACGGCCGTATTTACGGCAGTCGCGCTTTACGGCCGTATTTACGACAGTCGCGCTTTACGGCCGTAGTTACGACAGTCGCGCTTTACGGCCGTATTTACGACAGTCGGGATTTACGGCCGTATTTACGACAGTCGCGCTTTACGGCCGTATTTACGGCAGTCGCGCTTTACGGCCGTATTTACGACAGTCGCGCTTTACGGCCGTATTTACGGCAGTCGCGCTTTACGGCCGTATTTACGGCAGTCGCGCTTTACGGCCGTATTTACGACAGTCGCGCTTTACGGCCGTATTTACGACAGTCGCGATTTACGGCCGTATTTACGACAGTCGCGCTTTACGGCCGTATTTACGACAGTCGCGCTTTACGGCCGTATTTACGGCAGTCGCGCTTTACGGCCGTATTTACGGCAGTCGCGCTTTACGGCCGTATTTACGGCAGTCGCGCTTTACGGCCGTATTTACGGCAGTCGCGCTTTACGGCCGTATTTACGGCAGTCGCGCTTTACGGCCGTATTTACGGCAGTCGCGCTTTACGGCCGTATTTACGACAGTCGCGCTTTACGGCGTATTTACGGCAGTCGCGATTTACGGCCGTATTTACGGCAGTCGCGCTTTACGGCCGTATTTACGGCAGTCGCGCTTTACGGCCGTATTTACGGCAGTCGCGCTTTACGGCCGTATTTACGGCAGTCGCGCTTTACGGCCGTATTTACGGCAGTCGCGCTTTACGGCCGTATTTACGACAGTCGCGCTTTACGGCCGTATTTACGGCAGTCGCGCTTTACGGCCGTATTTACGACAGTCGCGCTTTACGGCCGTATTTACGGCAGTCGCGCTTTTCGGCCGTATTTACGGCAGTCGCGCTTTACGGCCGTATTTACGACAGTCGCGCTTTACGGCCGTATTTACGACAGTCGCGCTTTACGGCCGTATTTACGGCAGTCGCGCTTTACGGCCGTATTTACGGCAGTCGCGATTTACGGCCGTATTTACGGCAGTCGCGCTTTACGGCCGTATTTACGGCAGTCGCGCTTTACGGCCGTATTTACGGCAGTCGCGCTTTACGGCCGTATTTACGACAGTCGCGATTTACGGCCGTATTTACGACAGTCGCGCTTTACGGCCGTATTTACGACAGTCGCGATTTACGGCCGTATTTACGGCAGTCGCGCTTTACGGCCGTATTTACGGCAGTCGCGCTTTACGGCCGTATTTACGACAGTCGCTATTTACGGCCGTATTTACGACAGTCGCGCTTTACGGCCGTATTTACGGCAGTCGCGCTTTACGGCCGTATTTACGACAGTCGCGCTTTACGGCCGTATTTACGGCAGTCGCGCTTTACGGCCGTATTTACGGCAGTCGCGCTTTACGGCCGTAGTTACGACAGTCGCGCTTTACGGCCGTATTTACGACAGTCGGGATTTACGGCCGTATTTACGACAGTCGCGCTTTACGGCCGTATTTACGGCAGTCGCGCTTTACGGCCGTATTTACGGCAGTCGCGCTTTACGGCCGTATTTACGGCAGTCGCGCTTTACGGCCGTATTTACGACAGTCGCGCTTTACGGCCGTATTTACGACAGTCGCGCTTTACGGCCGTATTTACGGCAGTCGCGCTTTACGGCCGTATTTACGGCAGTCGCGCTTTACGGCCGTATTTACGGCAGTCGCGCTTTACGGCCGTATTTACGACAGTCGCGCTTTACGGCCGTATTTACGACAGTCGCGCTTTACGGCCGTATTTACGGCAGTCGCGCTTTACGGCCGTATTTACGGCAGTCGCGCTTTACGGCCGTATTTACGGCAGTCGCGCTTTACGGCCGTATTTACGGCAGTCGCGCTTTACGGCCGTATTTACGGCAGTCGCGCATTACGGCCGTATTTACGGCAGTCGCGCTTTACGGCCGTATTTACGGCAGTCGCGCTTTACGGCCGTATTTACGGCAGTCGCGCTTTACGGCCGTATTTACGGCAGTCGCGCTTTACGACCGTATTTACGGCAGTCGCGCTTTACGGCCGTATTTACGGCAGTCGCGCTTTACGGCCGTATTTACGGCAGTCGCGCTTTACGGCCGTATTTACGACAGTCGCGATTTACGGCCGTATTTACGACAGTCGCGCTTTACGGCCGTATTTACGACAGTCGCGCTTTACGGCCGTATTTACGACAGTCGCGCTTTACGGCCGTATTTACGGCAGTCGCGCTTTTCGGCCGTATTTACGGCAGTCGCGCTTTACGGCCGTATTTACGGCAGTCGCGCTTTACGGCCGTATTTACGGCAGTCGCGCTTTACGGCCGTATTTACGACAGTCGCGATTTACGGCCGTATTTACGACAGTCGCGCTTTACGGCCGTATTTACGACAGTCGCGCTTTACGGCCGTATTAACGGCAGTCGCGCTTTACGGCCGTATTTGCGACAGTCGCGCTTTACGGCCGTATTTACGGCAGTCGCGCTTTTCGGCCGTATTTACGACAGTCGCGCTTTACGGCCGTATTTACGGCAGTCGCGCTTTACGGCCGTATTTACGGCAGTCGCGCTTTACGGCCGTATTTACGGCAGTCGCGCTTTACGGCCGTAGTTACGACAGTCGCGCTTTACGGCCGTATTTACGACAGTCGGGATTTACGGCCGTATTTACGACAGTCGCGCTTTATATTTACGACAGTCGCGCTTTACGGCCGTATTTACGGCAGTCGCGCTTTACGGCCGTATTTACGGCAGTCGCGCTTTACGGCCGTATTTACGACAGTCGCGATTTACGGCCGTATTTACGACAGTCGCGCTTTACGGCCGTATTTACGACAGTCGCGCTTTACGGCCGTATTTACGGCAGTCGCGCTTTACGGCCGTATTTACGGCAGTCGCGCTTTACGGCCGTATTTACGACAGTCGCGCTTTACGGCCGTATTTACGACAGTCGCGCTTTACGGCCGTATTTACGGCAGTCGCGCTTTACGGCCGTATTTACGGCAGTCGCGCTTTACGGCCGTATTTACGGCAGTCGCGCTTTACGGCGTATTTACGGCAGTCGCGATTTACGGCCGTATTTACGGCAGTCGCGCTTTACGGCCGTATTTACGGCAGTCGCGCTTTACGGCCGTATTTACGACAGTCGCGCTTTACGGCCGTATTTACGGCAGTCGCGCTTTACGGCCGTATTTACGGCAGTCGCGCTTTACGGCCGTATTTACGGCAGTCGCGCTTTACGGCCGTATTTACGGCAGTCGCGCATTACGGCCGTATTTACGGCAGTCGCGCTTTACGGCCGTATTTACGGCAGTCGCGCTTTACGGCCGTATTTACGACAGTCGCGCTTTACGGCCGTATTTACGGCAGTCGCGCTTTACGGCCGTATTTACGACAGTCGCGCTTTACGGCCGTAGTTACGGCAGTCGCGCTTTACGGCCGTATTTACGGCAGTCGCGCTTTACGGCCGTATTTACGACAGTCGCGCTTTACGGCCGTATTTACGGCAGTCGCGCTTTACGGCCGTATTTACGGCAGTCGCGCTTTACGGCCGTATTTACGACAGTCGCGCTTTACGGCCGTATTTACGACAGTCGCGCTTTACGGCCGTATTTACGGCAGTCGCGCTTTACGGCCGTATTTACGGCAGTCGCGCTTTACGGCCGTATTTACGACAGTCGCGCTTTACGGCCGTATTTACGACAGTCGCGCTTTACGGCCGTATTTACGACAGTCGCGATTTACGGCCGTATTTACGACAGTCGCGCTTTACGGCCGTATTTACGACAGTCGCGCTTTACGGCCGTATTTACGGCAGTCGCGATTTACGGCCGTATTTACGGCAGTCGCGCTTTACGGCCGTATTTACGGCAGTCGCGCTTTACGGCCGTATTTACGGCAGTCGCGCTTTACGGCCGTATTTACGGCAGTCGCGCTTTACGGCCGTATTTACGCCAGTCGCGCTTTACGGCCGTATTTACGGCAGTCGCGCTTTACGGCCGTATTTACGGCAGTCGCGCATTACGGCCGTATTTACGGCAGTCGCGCTTTACGGCCGTATTTACGGCAGTCGCGCTTTACGGCCGTATTTACGGCAGTCGCGCTTTACGGCCGTATTTACGACAGTCGCGCTTTACGGCCGTATTTACGGCAGTCGCGCTTTACGGCCGTATTTACGACAGTCGCGATTTACGGCCGTATTTACGACAGTCGCGCTTTACGGCCGTATTTACGACAGTCGCGCTTTACGGCCGTATTTACGACAGTCGCGCTTTACGGCCGTATTTACGGCAGTCGCGCTTTACGGCCGTATTTACGACAGTCGCGCTTTTCGGCCGTATTTACGGCAGTCGCGCTTTACGGCCGTATTTACGGCAGTCGCGCTTTACGGCCGTATTTACGGCAGTCGCGCTTTACGGCCGTATTTACGACAGTCGCGCTTTACGGCCGTATTTACGGCAGTCGCGCTTTACGGCCGTATTTACGGCAGTCGCGCTTTACGGCCGTATTTACGGCAGTCGCGCTTTACGGCCGTATTTACGACAGTCGCGATTTACGGCCGTATTTACGACAGTCGCGCTTTACGGCCGTATTTACGGCAGTCGCGCTTTACGGCCGATATTTACGGCAGTCGCGCTTTACGGCCGTATTTACGGCAGTCGCGCTTTACGGCCGTATTTACGACAGTCGCGCTTTACGGCCGTATTTCCGACAGTCGCGCTTTACGGCCGTATTTACGGCAGTCGCGATTTACGGCCGTATTTACGGCAGTCGCGCTTTACGGCCGTATTTACGACAATCGCGCTTTAACGGCGTATTTACGGCAGTCGCGATTTACGGCCGTATTTACGGCAGTCGCGCTTTACGGCCGTATTTACGGCAGTCGCGCTTTACGGCCGTATTTACGGCAGTCGCGCTTTACGGCCGTATTTACGACAGTCGCGCTTTACGGCCGTAGTTACGACAGTCGCGCTTTACGGCCGTATTTACGACAGTCGGGATTTACGGCCGTATTTACGACAGTCGCGCTTTACGGCGTATTTACGGCAGTCGCGCTTTACGGCCGTATTTACGACAGTCGCGCTTTACGGCCGTATTTACGACAGTCGCGCTTTACGGCCGTATTTACGGCAGTCGCGCTTTACGGCCGTATTTACGACAGTCGCGCTTTACGGCCGTATTTACGACAGTCCGCGCTTTACGGCCGTATTTACGACAGTCGCGCTTTACGGCCGTATTTACGGCAGTCGCGCTTTACGGCCGTATTTACGACAGTCGCGCTTTACGGCGTATTTACGGCAGTCGCGATTTACGGCCGTATTTACGGCAGTCGCGCTTTACGGCCGTATTTACGGCAGTCCGCGCTTTACGGCCGTATTTACGGCAGTCGCGCTTTACGGCCGTATTTACGACAGTCGCGCTTTACGGCCGTAGTTACGACAGTCGCGCTTTAACGGCCGTATTTACGACAGTCGGGATTTACGGCCGTATTTACGACAGTCGCGCTTTACGGCCGTATTTACGGCAGTCGCGCTTTACGGCCGTAATTACGACAGTCGCGCTTTACGGCCGTATTTACGGCAGTCGCGCTTTACGGCCGTATTTACGGCAGTCGCGCTTTACGGCCGTATTTACGACAGTCGCGCTTTACGGCCGTATTTACGACAGTCGCGCTTTAACGGCCGTATTTACGACAGTCGCGCTTTACGGCCGTATTTACGACAGTCGCGCTTTACGGCCGTATTTACGGCAGTCGCGCTTTACGGCCGTATTTACGGCAGTCGCGCTTTACGGCCGTATTTACGACAGTCGCGCTTTACGGCCGTATTTACGACAGTCGCGCTTTACGGCCGTATTTACGGCAGTCGCGCTTTACGGCCGTATTTACGGCAGTCGCGCTTTACGGCCGTATTTACGACAGTCGCGTTTACGGCCGTATTTACGACAGTCGGGATTTACGGCCGTATTACGACAGTCGCGCTTTACGGCCGTATTTACGGCAGTCGCGCTTTACGGCCGTATTTACGACAGTCGCGCTTTACGGCCGTATTTACGGCAGTCGCGCTTTACGGCCGTATTTACGGCAGTCGCGCTTTACGGCCGTATTTACGACAGTCGCGCTTTACGGCCGTATTTACGACAGTCGCGCTTTACGGCCGTATTTACGACAGTCGCGCTTTACGGCCGTATTTACGGCAGTCGCGCTTTACGGCCGTATTTACGGCAGTCGCGCTTTACGGCCGTATTTACGACAGTCGCGCTTTACGGCCGTATTTACGACAGTCGCGCTTTACGGCCGTATTTACGGCAGTCGCGCTTTACGGCCGTATTTACGGCAGTCGCGCTTTACGGCCGTATTTACGACAGTCGCGCTTTACGGCCGTATTTACGGCAGTCGCGCTTTACGGCCGTATTTACGGCAGTCTCGCATTACGGCCGTATTTACGCAGTCGCGCTTTACGGCCGTATTTACGGCAGTCGCGCTTTACGGCCGTATTTACGGCAGTCGCGCTTTACGGCCGTATTTACGGCAGTCGCGCTTTACGACCGTATTTACGGCAGTCGCGCTTTACGGCCGAATTTACAGGCAGTCGCGCTTTACGGCCGTATTTACGGCAGTCGCGCTTTACGGCCGTATTTACGACAGTCGCGATTTACGGCCGTATTTACGACAGTCGCGCTTTACGGCCGTATTTACGACAGTCGCGCTTTACGGCCGTATTTACGACAGTCGCGCTTTACGGCCGTATTTACGGCAGTCGCGCTTTTCGGCCGTATTTACGGCAGTCGCGCTTTACGGCCGTATTTACGGCAGTCGCGCTTTACGGCCGTATTACGACAGTCGCGCTTTACGGCCGTATTTACGACAGTCGCGATTTACGGCCGTATTTACGACAGTCGCGCTTTACGGCCGTATTTACGACAGTCGCGCTTTAACGGCCGTATTAACGGCAGTCGCGCTTTACGGCCGTATTTGCGACAGTCGCGCTTTAACGGCCGTATTTACGGCAGTCGCGCTTTACGGCGTATTTACGACAGTCGCGCTTTTCGCGATTTACGACAGTCGCGCTTTACGGCCGTATTTACGGCAGTCGCGCTTTACGGCCGTATTACGGCAGTCGCGCTTTACGGCCGTAGTTACGGCAGTCGCGCTTTACGGCCGTAGTTACGACAGTCGCGCTTACGGCCGTATTTACGACAGTCGGATTTACGGCCGTATTTACGACAGTCGCGCTTTACGGCCGTATTTACGGCAGTCGCGCTTTACGGCCGTATTTACGGCAGTCGCGCTTTACGGCCGTATTTACGACAGCCGCGATTTACGGCCGTATTTACGACAGTCGCGCTTTACGGCCGTATTTACGACAGTCGCGCTTTACGGCCGTATTACGGCAGTCGCGCTTTACGGCCGTATTTACGGCAGTCGCGCTTTACGGCCGTATTTACGACAGTCGCGCTTTACGGCCGTATTTACGACAGTCGCGCTTTTACGGCCGTATTTACGACAGTCGCGCTTTACGGCCGTATTTACGGCAGTCGCGCTTTACGGCCGTATTACGGCAGTCGCGCTTTACGGCCGTATTTACGGCAGTCGCGCTTTACGGCCGTATTTACGGCAGTCGCGATTTACGGCCGTATTTACGGCAGTCGCGCTTTACGGCCGTATTTACGGCAGTCGCGCTTTATACGGCCGTATTTACGACAGTCGCGCTTTACGGCCGTATTTACGGCAGTCGCGCTTTACGGCCGTATTTACGGCAGTCGCGCTTACGGCCGTATTTACGGCAGTCGCGCATTACGGCGTATTTACGGCAGTCGCGCTTTACGGCCGTATTTACGGCAGTCGCGCTTTACGGCCGTATTTACGCAGTCGCGCTTTACGGCCGTATTTACGACAGTCGCGCTTTACGGCCGGTATTTACGGCAGTCGCGCTTTACGGCCGTATTTACGGCAGTCGCGCTTTACGGCCGTATTTACGACAGTCGCGCTTTAGGCCGTATTTACGACAGTCGCGCTTTACGGCCGTATTTACGACAGTCCGCGATTTACGGCCGTATTTACGACAGTCGCGATTTACGGCCGTATTTACGACAGTCGCGCTTTACGGCCGTATTTACGGCAGTCGCGCTTTACGGCCGTATTTACGGCAGTCGCGCTTTACGGCCGTATTTACGACAGTCGCGCTTTACGGCCGTATTTACGGCAGTCGCGCTTTACGGCCGTATTTACGACAGTCGCGCTTTACGGCCGTATTTACGGCAGTCGCGCTTTTACGGCCGTATTTACGGCAGTCGCGCTTTACGGCCGTATTTACGGCAGTCGCGCTTTACGGCCGTATTTACGACAGTCGCGCTTTACGGCCGTATTTACGGCAGTCGCGCTTTACGGCCGTATTTACGACAGTCGCGCTTTACGGCCGTAGTTACGGCAGTCGCGCTTTACGGCCGTATTTACGGCAGTCGCGCTTTACGGCCGTATTTACGACAGTCGCGCTTTACGGCCGTATTTACGGCAGTCGCGCTTTACGGCCGTATTTACGGCAGTCGCGCTTTACGGCCGTATTTACGACAGTCGCGCTTTACGGCCGTATTTACGACAGTCGCGCTTTACGGCCGTATTTACGACAGTCGCGCTTTACGGCCGTATTTACGACAGTCGCGCTTTAGGCCGTATTTACGACAGTCGCGCTTTTACGCGTATTACGCAGTCGATTTACGGCCGTATTTACGGCAGTCGCGCTTTACGGCCGTATTTACGGCAGTCGCGCTTTACGGCCGTATTTACGGCAGTCGCGCTTTACGGCCGTATTTACGCCAGTCGCGCTTTACGCCGTATTACGGCAGTCGCGCTTTACGGCCGTATTTACGGCAGTCGCGCATTACGCCGTATTTACGGCAGTCGCGCTTTACGGCCGTATTTACGGCAGTCGCGCTTTACGGCCGTATTTACGACAGTCGCGCTTTACGGCCGTATTTACGGCAGTCGCGCTTTACGGCCGTATTTACGGCAGTCGCGCTTTACGGCCGTATTTACGGCAGTCGCGCTTTACGGCCGTATTTACGACAGTCGCGATTTACGGCCGTATTTACGACAGTCGCGCTTTACGGCCGTATTTACGACAGTCGCGCTTTACGGCCGTATTTAAGACAGTCGCGCTTTACGGCCGTATTTACGGCAGTCGCGCTTTACGGCCGTATTTACGACAGTCGCGCTTTTCGGCCGTATTTACGGCAGTCGCGCTTTACGGCCGTATTTACGGCAGTCGCGCTTTACGGCCGTATTTACGGCAGTCGCGCTTTACGGCCGTATTTACGACAGTCGCGCTTTACGGCCGTATTTACGGCAGTCGCGCTTTACGGCCGTATTACGGCAGTCGCGCTTTACGGCCGTATTTACGGCAGTCGCGCTTTACGGCCGTATTTACGACAGTCGCGATTTACGGCCGTATTTACGACAGTCGCGCTTTACGGCCGTATTTACGGCAGTCGCGCTTTACGGCCGTATTTACGGCAGTCGCGCTTTACGGCCGTATTTACGGCAGTCGCGCTTTACGGCCGTATTTACGACAGTCGCGCTTTACGGCCGTATTTACGACAGTCGCGCTTTACGGCCGTATTTACGGCAGTCGCGCTTTACGGCCGTATTTACGACAGTCGCGCTTTACGGCGTATTTACGGCAGTCGCGATTTACGGCCGTATTTACGGCAGTCGCGCTTTACGGCCGTATTTACGGCAGTCGCGCTTTACGGCCGTATTTACGGCAGTCGCGCTTTACGGCCGTATTTACGACAGTCGCGCTTTACGGCCGTAGTTACGACAGTCGCGCTTTACGGCCGTATTTACGACAGTCGGGATTTACGGCCGTATTTACGACAGTCGCGCTTTACGGCCGTATTTACGGCAGTCGCGCTTAACGGCCGTATTTACGACAGTCGCGCTTTACGGCCGTATTTACGGCAGTCGCGCTTTACGGCCGTATTTACGGCAGTCGCGCTTTACGGCCGTATTTACGACAGTCGCGCTTTACGGCGTATTTACGGCAGTCGCGCTTTACGGCCGTATTTACGGCAGTCGCGCTTTACGGCCGTATTTACGGCAGTCGCGCTTTACGGCGTATTACGACAGTCGA